>NW_017731614.1:369952-407605 GCF_001890085.2 Hipposideros armiger | reverse complement strand
TCCCAAGCCAGTTCTTAACCATCGCGCCACTCGGCCGGCCCAAGGAAGCACTTTTTTAGTTCCATTTTTACAGGTGAAAAAATTGAGGCTTGGAGAAGTTAAATGATGTATCCAAAGTAGGAAAATCTAAGAGGACAAAAAAACAAAGTTAAAGGGGGTGTATTGGGGTATGTAGAATGCACCAGAAAGGAGGAGGGAGGTGACCCTGGGATGCTGATGAACACTAGAGAGAAAGGTTATTTTCTCATTAAGGCATGGAGTTTCCTACTGGGAGGGAAGGGCAGTTGTCTTAAAGGCAAAAGCCTGTTGTTTTATCTACATGTCCTGGGCTAAAGTCAGCACAGCTGAACTGAGGTCCTATAGGTTTTGAAGCCAGGTTTGGAACCCTGCTGCCCTGAAGTAATGGATTCCTGATGTGCTTTGTTTTAAAAGAGCCTGACACTGTACGCCAGAGCTTGCAAGCCATATAAATGCATGGTCACTTCATATCCAAAAAGAACCTTGGCTTTATAAACAAATGTGTTTCAGGGTTCTTTTAGATAATGCATTCCTATAGTATACTTAAAATGTTTGTTTTATTCAGATTTGTAACTATTTGTTTGCATAAAAGAGCTCTATTTGTGCCTTTGTCGAGAGCATGAAATGTACCTTCCCTACCTTATATGCTCCTCTTTTTGTTCATTCTTTAAACAATAATAATAGTTAATATTGAATCTGGGTTTGTTATGTGCTACACACTATGCTAAGCATTTTATTGGATTATTCAATCCTCACAATAACCCTATAAAATAGGAACAATTACCTTCATTTATAGAGGAAGAAATGGACTCAGAAATGGTAAGAAATTTATCCAAAGGTACAGAGCTAGTAAGGGCAGAGTCAATTTCATGTCACTCCAAAAGCTAGTGCTTATCTGTATTTCATTAATTCCTTCATTTAACAGATATTTATCGAGCACCTACTCTGTACTAACAATGTGCTAGGTGTTGGGGATACAGTGATGGCCAAAACAGACACAGCTCTTGACTTCAAGTTGCTTATAAGTATAGCAAGGAAGATAGACAGTAAATAGAGAATCACAAACTAAATATTAATTACTATTGTACTATGTGCTATAGAGGACGAGTAGAGGGTGCTATGATATATAATGGGGTCATCTAGCAGGGGAAGGGAGTGGGAGAGACAGGGAAGGCTTTCTTGCGGAAAAAATATTTAACTGAGATCTTAAGGACTGAGTTGGAGTTAAATTGGAAGGGTGAAGAGCTATAAGGAAGAGGGAAGGACAAGTGTGAAACTTCGAGAATAGGAGGAGCTTGTATCTTGTGTTACTGAAAGACCCGTGTGACTAAAGGATGGAGAATGTTGCAAAATCACACACAAAATAAAGGTAGGGATCTTATCCTGAGAGCACTACTGCTCCCCAGCCTTGGTTTATTTGCTTCTCAAAACATATAATTAACTCCACAAACCATATCTGTTTTCCAGCTCTGTCTTGGAGTCCAGCCTCTTCTTTCAAATATGTGGTTAGACCTCTGGTTGTCCACAGGACAGGGATTGGGGATTAGAGGAGGGGTAAATACCTAAATATGAGACTTAATCAGCATTGGTAATTTGTACTGTAAAGCAAAGACGTGATGAAATACAAAATGCCCATATTGTATTTCATCATATTTGTCTCTGGTTTGCAAAATGACGTAACAAACATTTTTTAGCCCTACTATGGTCCAAGCCCCTGTTAGCCACCTAGGATACAAACATGTATAAAGACACTCTTTACTTGTACTGTGCATAATTTAGCTAATGTTTTATTTGCCTTCCATTTAAGATGCTACAATTTTTTTATCAACATTATTCTTCAACATATATTTATTCAGCATCTACTAGGTGTTACACACTGTTTCAGGAATATAACATCAGCAAAAAGACATGATCTCTGTCTTTATGGAGCTTAAGCTCCCATTTGGGGCTGGAGGACAGAGAGGGAGGTAGAAAGTCAGAGAGATGAAGTTGGAGAGGAAGGCAGGAGTTAGACCATGCAGGCCTCATAGGTCATGCCAAGGATTTGGGAGTAATCCTAAGAATTGTGGGAAATCATTGATTTTTCAGTCAGGGGAGTAGCACTAGCAGGTTTGTGTTTATAACAATTTATTCTGACTCCTCAGTAGAACCAGAAGTTGATATATTTGAGGGCTGTTTAGGAGGTAGGATCAACGGGTCTTGGTAACAGGTTTACTCTGGATTGAAAAGGAAGAGGGAAGTGTCAGGGCTATTTCTTCCTTTTCTGGAAACCTTGGAGGAAGAGCATGAGTTTAGTTTTGAATAAAATGTCTTTGAAATAATCCAAGAAGAGATGTCACAAAGGCAGTGATACGAGGTGTGATCAAAATATATGGTGAATGTTTAAATTAAAAAAAAAAAAGCATTACGGTAAAAGACACATTGCCATTAATCCTCCTCAAAGTACCCCCACACACACACACACACATACACACACACTTCAAACACACTTATTCCATCATTCTTGCCACTTTCTGAGGTATTTCTGGAAGTCCTCTTTCGTGAATGTCTTTAGTTGCACTGTTGTGGCTGCCTTGATGTCCTGAATCATTTTGACTTTGGGGAAGAGCCAGAAGTCGCATAGTGCCAGATCCAGTGAATAAGGTGGATGAGGGCACCTAATATTTTTATTTGACAGAAACTGCTATACCAGAAGCGATGTGTGACACGGAGCGTTGTCATGATGGAAGATGATTTATGGCACACTTTAAAACATACCTTCTCTCAACAGTAGCTCACACCCAAATGACTGCACCGAACAAGTTGAAGCTTGTCACACACTGTTACTAAGGTTTGATGCGCCGCTTCCCGTATTGAAGATTCCTGCCTTTCCATTGGATGGCACTTGGCAGCAGCATCCACCATATTTTGTGATCTCAATGGAAAGGCTCCATGTCACACATCGCTTCTGGTATGGCAATTTCTGTCAAATAAAAACATTACAGTGTGTCCTCATCCACCTTATTTACTGGATCTGGCACTGTGCGACTTCTGGCTCTTCCCCAAAGTCAAAATGACCATGAAAAGTAAACGTTTTGAATCAATTTAAGACATTGAGGCAACGACAACAGCACAACTAAGGACGCTCATAAAAGAGGACTTCCAGAACTCCTTCAGAAAGTGGCAAGAACGATGGGATAAGTGTGTTTGAAGCAGGGAGTGTATTTTGAGGGGGATTAATGGCAATGTGTCTTTTACTGTAATACATTTTTTAAATTTAAACATTCACCTTTTTTTTTTTTTTTTAATCACACTTCGTATAGAAGGATCTGACACTCAGACAAGAATGGGCTAAGTCTAAAAATCTCTTGTCAGGGAGGAACATTTTTCCTGTTATTGAGGGAGCCATCATGGCAAAAAAGTGGCAGGAGATGATGGCCCAGTAGAAAGTGTAGAATGTTCTCCACATTTATGTGGGGGGAAAGTTAAAAATAAAACCTCCTGCCAACCTAGGAAATGGTTTCTATAAATGTTGAAACACAGAAAATAGTCCTATTATTGAATAAACATTAACCCAAGCTGGGATGCATTACAGGCAATGTGCTAATGAGGTTACAAAAACAAAAAAGAAATCTCACCATTTGCAATCCATTACATACATAGTCTCCAGATTCATGGTAATTTGTTCTCTTTGTAAGAAGACTTGACAGCACCCTCTGCTATATGTGCTTTCATAGTTCACCCTAAATTCACCTGGTAATTGGGGTGGCCATCTGTGCTAGTTAATTGCCTTTATCTGAAAGAAAAATAGAATATCTCTAATCTCTATGAGCAGGTAGTTGGTAGTTGTGGTGCTGGGCTAACCTCCCAGGGCGACAGGGAGTTAGGGTGCTGTCTTCCTTGATGTTTGTTTAAAAGTCATGGCTCCTAGGCCCTTCAGAAAAAGAAAATCCTGCGTTTTACCAATGGCTAGAGCTAGTTTATTTAGCCTTTCAAAAGATTTGCGTACGTACCAAAGGGACAGGAAGAAATTACAAATACTAGGTTTTTCAAAGACATGCTTTAAGAAAAAGGAGGGAGAAAAAAAAAAAGATCTTTTTCCCATTGGCAACTGGGAAAATTGAATTTTTAAAATGTACTTATAGTGCAATAAAGTTTTGCGCTGGAGCATGCAAAGCATGGGGATGATTCTGGAGATGATTTTTGAGTGAGTCCCCCGAGGTTGTGCATGGTTTGGATGCCCTCAAGTGGTCAGATCTAGCCCATAATTTCTTGTATGTTGATTTGAAGAAAAATGTTACCAGTAGTTCTAGATCCTGCTGGTTTCCAGCCCAAACTCTAGTCTGTGATAGTTAACCCTTTCAGGACTTGTCTTGTCCTCCTGAATGTAAGTGATGTAATTTCCCACACCCACCCAGTTACACACATATGAGACCTTTCTTTGGTTGATAATTTTCTGATTTTAATGGAAATGTCCATGAATCTATTCTGGAAGGCCATGTGCATGGGGATGAAAACTGAGATTGAATGGCATACAAATTCAGTTTGGAAGCTTCTTGCCAGCCCCCCAAGGTAAGAAGTTCCAACAAATTCATTTGGATTCTACCTGAGCTTTCCTTCCCATCTTCTTAAGTTCACAGTAACCTGAGACTTGGACACTAAACTGCTTAGTGGAGGGAGCAGTCTGCTGATGGCAGCTGAATTAGCTGAACATTGCTTACCAATAGTTGGAGCTTACTTGCTGCAGTTAGCTCTTATTAAGTAAGGACATGTTTGTACTAGGAACACTAAGTTTTGAAGGGAAATGTAAATTTTTGCAGGTTTATGTGAATAGTACTTAGCAGTCATTAAATTAGAAATTTTATTAGTAAACTATTATTTCAAAATTCTCTTTTTAGTATTAGATGTCATTTGGTAGGTATTATAATCCAGATTGGTTTAAAATATTAGCTAAACTAAGTAAAGGAAATTGTACTGAGTTCCTGTTAAGCAATTAGCTTGTTATTTCTGTTTGGGTGATTGGAATTAGAATCCTTCCTGTTTAAGGCTCCAACTAAGGATTGATTTCTTTTTTTCATGACCCCCTATTTAATGCACTTAAAGGTTAAAGAATGTGGGCTTTAGAGTCTGATAAATACCTGGTTCGCATCTCTGTTTTGCCATTTGCTAGCTATGTGACTTCAGGCGTCTTTCTCAGTTAGCAAATGGAAATAACTATCATGCCTACCTCATAGAATTGCTATGAGGGTGAAATGAGATCATGGGTATGAAGTATGTAGCCCAGTATCTTGGCATGTTGCAACTGTGTAAAGCAGATATTAGACATATTTTGCAGATGAGGAAACTGGTTGAAATATTAATAACTTGTCCAAAGACACTCACCTTGGTTGATTATTGTTATTTGAACCAAGGTCTGCCTGGTTTTACAGACAGTTTGCTATATCAATAAACAGTTGAAATTATCATTCACCACTCTCATTCATATCTCAATAGAAAAATGGTAGCTGGCAACTTGATCATAGTAAAAAAATAAAACGCTTAAATTTAAAGAGATATTACTTAGGGAAAAAAATGGAATTGTAAAAGACAAAATTTGGTTGTTCTGTATTGTGTCAGAAGGGAGGTATGGTTAGACAGCTCTAGCAACTGCTACCAGGCCAAGGGTACTGGATAAAGTGAGGAAATGTGAATTCTTACAAGAAGAAGAAAGTTTTGCAATGGTTAGTATCTCCCCTTCCCCCCAACTTGAAATTAAGGATAATTGCTTTTTTCTCTCAACATTTTTCATTTTTTTATTTTTAGCTGAGCCATCCTGCCACCTGTTGGCAGCTGTTGGCAGCTTAGCTCGGGCCCGGAATCATTGAACCGGTGGCCCTGTTGCTCAGAGCTCGCACTCTTGAGCGAGTTCTTAACCAACTGAGCCACTCGGCCAGACCTCTTTCAACATTTTTAATTTAATTTGGCACAGGTATATATGAACTATAACAATTGATTGGGTAAACTCAACCTACGTCATGCTGTGGTTGCAGAGACCCAAAATGACTATTGTAAGTTTTGAAACAAAAAAATATTTTTGACAAAAAAAACCAAAAAACAACAACAACAAAAAGCAAGACCCAGCTATATGTTGTCAATAACAAACCCCCTTTAAATGTAAAGACATATAGATTACAGGGATGGAGAAAGATATACCATGCTAACACTGATCAAAGGAAAGCAGTAGTAGCTACATTTTCAGATGGAGCAGACTTCAGAGTAAGGAAAATGATCAGGAATAAAGAGGGGCGTTACATAATGATAAAGGGGTCAATACTCCCAAGAAGACATAATAACTGTCAAGATACATGAGGCAAAAACTAACAGAACTACAAAGAGAAATAGATGAATCTATATAATTGGAGACTTCAACACTTCTCTGTCAGAAATGGACAGGTCTAGCAGGCGGAAAGAAAATCAGTAAGGACAAAGAGGAAAGCAGATGATTATAAGGAAGGGCCATGGGTGACATAGTCTGACAGGAGAGTCACAGCTTGGTGTGTTTAGGGAGAAGGAGGGGAGAATAGAGAGGAGCAAACACTGCACCTTCGAGCCAGTGTATGAGGGTTGTGGGAGAGAAAACAGCCACTACTGCAGAGTCTGCAGTGAAATCTGTGTCCTCAGGACGAGCCAGACATTGTTGGAGCAGGAAGGTGAAGGAGCCATTCAGAGTAGAGGTTGAAGATGCAGGGAATTTTGCCAGTGACAGAGCAAGAGGATCACAGGGTTTCAGAATATAGGGAGGGGTGGGTGAGAGATGGGATCCGAAAAGGGAGTGTGCAGAGTGATTTGGGGTTTGGGAGCCAGGGGAAGTCTCAAGGGATCTAGACTTCCTGTGGTGACTGACAGGGATAAAGTACATGATGAGATTGGCCTCAGTCGTTTCCAGGCAGATGGGGTGGCAGTTTGGGCATTGGGGTGGGGGTGGGGGGGTGGATGGAGGGCCTTGCCGCGAGCTTCCACTGGACTGCTGACAGAGGCTGGAGGAAAGGTGGTGACTTCTGACTGTGGGTGGAGGTTGGCAGGTAGCCTTGTCACCCCCAGGGTGGCTCATTCTCTTGGTAGACTGTAGAGATCTTCAGGGTCTTCAAACTTTAATAACCATTAAAATCATCAGAGGAGGGTATTACGAGACCATATTCCCAGGTCCCGCCCTTTGTGGTATTATCAGTTTCAAAGACCTGCGCTTGAAATCCTTGATCTAAGTTTTAACAGGTGCTTCTAATGCAGATAATGACTGGACTACAAAGAGTAATGTTGCTCTGAGTCAGCATGTTTATAAAACATAGCAGGAAGCGAGGCCTAGAAGTCTGGTGACTTGGCTCTGCAGTCATCTGGCTTCAGGTCCCATGAAGGGTTCCCATCAAACCTCACCCACCACGCTGTCCCATGTAGACGCCACTATAACTTGCCATTGGTCAACTTGTTTCTCTTGGTGTTCTGGTTAGGGTATTTATTAGCTAATTTTATTTTACAAGGTTAATACTTCTAGTATAGCAAATTATTTACTTTCCCAACCTAATTTTAGCAAAGTTGAACATGAAGGAGAAATTATAGAAATTCTTAAAGATGCACAAAAGTAGAATAGTACAGCAAACCCCTATTACCCAATGTCAGCAACTACCAGCATTTTGCCAGACTGGAAGAAAAGAAACTTAAATCTTTCATTTCCTGACTCATAAATTTGATTTTAAAATTGGTATCCTTTTGCCTCATTGTGTGGCTAAGCTTATTAATGCTTATATGACCAGGGGAAAAAGCTTTGTTATGTAACAGTGTGTGTTGACCTTCTAGTTTAAATGCAGTTTTAAAAGATAGCCCTTAGGCTATTATACTCTGACAGTGAATATAGTGAATGTATGAAAGACATTTTCAACTTAAGGTATTTTTTTCTTTTAATATAGACTCTGGAATTTGGTAAATATTTTTAAAAAATAAAACCAAAAAGGCTCTGAGAGAGAAATAGGGGGGAAATTATGTATGGAGAAAAGTGGGAAATCTGCTAACACTAGGTGAAATAGATTGATCCACTGTTGACTACGGGCCTGTCCTGACAAGACTTTGCTGTGTCCTCAGGAAGATATTTGCTAGGACGCTGAGAAAATAAAGTGATAGGGCACTTGCTGGGCTATTTTTAAATGAAAGCTTAGAAGTTGGCAATGGAAAAAGCCTCTCAAGTTATTATGCTTTCTTTCTCCTTTAGTCCTTCCAGTCTGTGAAATTCCTTCCTGCGTGTTTCCTGGCGTTAAAGTCAGCGCACTACAAGTTTTAAGTAGGAGCGTTATAAAGACTGTTTCAGAGTACAGGCCATTTCCTAGTTAAATTTCACAATAATGTTTTTCAGGTCTAAAAATAACTTGGAATTCAGGGTGAATTCCATCATCCCAAATAAATTACAGTAAGGCAGATTGTCTAAGAGAGAGACAGTGGATAGAGGCAGGAGATTTATCCAAATTCATGAGGAAACCAAATAGCAATTTGTTGAATTCAAAATTACCTGATTTCAACCATGATCCTACTTAAAATTAGACAGTATTTAATAATTAATTCTTTGTGAATGACATACTTAAATTTTTTTCATTGTGATAAAATATACATAACATAAAATTTACCATCTTAACCATTTTTAAGCATACAGTTTAGTGGTATTAAATACATTCATAATGTTGTGCCACCATCACTGTCTGTCTCCAGAACTTTTCGTCTTTCAAAATGTAAACTCTATACCCATTAAGAAATAATTCCCCATCCCCCTCTACCCTTACCCCAGCCCCTGGCAACTCCATTTTTTCTGTCTCTGTTTGGATTTTACTCTACATACCTAATATAAGTGATTTCCTTCAGTATTTGTACTTTTGTGACTGACTTATTTCTCATAGCATGTCTTCAAGGTTCATCCATATTGTAGCATGTTGCAGAATCTCCTAACTTTTTAAGGGAAAACTTTTAATGTTGTTTCATTTCACCGTGAAGGACTCCCTTGAGCATTTCTTGCAGGGCAGGTCTAGTGATAACAGTCTCACAGCTCTTGTTTATCTGGGAATGTCTTAATTTCTCTCCCCCCCTCTCTTTTATTGAGGTATAACTGACATATAATATATTAATTTCAGGTGTACAACATAATGATTTGATGTTTGTATACACTGCAAAATGATCACCACAATAAGTCTAGTTAACATCTGTCATTATATGTTGTTATAAAATATTTTTTCTTATAAGGAGAACTTTTAAGATTTACTCTCCTAGCAAATTTAATTATGCAGTACAGTATTAACTGTAGTTGCCATGCTGTACATTCCATCCCCAGGACTTACTTATTTTATAACTGGAAGTTTGCACCTTTTGACTGCCTTCACCCATTTTGCCTACCACTCACTGCCTGCCTCTGGCAACCTCCAATCTGTTCTCTGAATCTGTGGGCTTATTCTATTTGTTTTTAGATTCCACATTCTGGGGTGCCAAAAAAAAATGTATACAAGTGGACACTTTTGTCAGTATTGCTCAAACAGAAGTTCGCCGTAATCAGAAGTGTCTGGGGGGCTGGCCAAGTGGCGCGTTGGTTAAGCGTTGGCTTGGGACGCCAGAGGACCATGGTTCAGATCCCACATATGAGGGCCAGTGACACTGCCCTCTACAGCTAAGATGCTTGACCTGGGGCTGGGCTGCCGTGAGTCGCCGGCGACGGCGTAGGCTGCAGCCTCTGCTGCAGTGGGTTGCCATGAGCTACCGTGTGTAGCCAGCAGCCAGCGTGGGTGGCCAGCAGACGCAGTGAGTGGCCATCCAGAAGCCAGTGACTGATCTGCCTCGCCCGGGAAGAGCGCAATGATGGTGCCAACTTGGGCCAGTGAAGCAATGTCCTCCACAACTAGACTAAGAACAAAAAGATAGCAACTTGACTGTCCCCCTTCCCTCAATTCCCCAATAAAAATCTTTAAAAAAAGAAGTGTCTGGGGGCTGGCTGAGTGACTCAGTTGGTTAAGAGCGAGAGCTCTGAGCAACAGGGTTGCCGGTTCGATTCCCACATGGGCCAGTGAGCTGCACCCGAGCTGAGCTGCCGCTGAGCTGCCAACAGGTGGCAGGATGGCTCAGCTGGTGAGAGCATGTGCTCCTAACAACAAGGTTTCCGGTTCGACTCCGGCATGGGATGGTGGGCTATGCCCACCTGCAACTAAGATTGAACACAGCACCTTGAGCTGAGCTGCCGACGGGCAGCCGGATGGCGACTGGACTTGGGAGCTGAGCTAGCTGCACCCTCCACAACTAAGATTGAAAGACAACAACTTGACTGCTCCCCTTTCTCAATTCTCCGACACTGTTTCTCTTCTGCAATCTTAAAAAAAGGAAGTGTCTGGATGCTGATGGTAACCACTTTGAACACCTCTTGTAATTGCAGAAGTCAAATGTGACTTGTATTCGTCTTTTATTATTGGTATATATTGAGTATTACGATTTTAATAAAGTTTTCCTTTCACCCATCAGTGAAAATAGGTTGCTTTTATATCTTGGCTGTTGTAAATAACGCAGCCATGAACATGGGGGTGCAGATATCTTTTTGAGTTACTGTTTTCATTTTCTTTGGATAGCTACCCAGAAGTGGAATTTCTGGGTCATATTCTGGTTCTACTTTTAATGTTTTGAGGAGCCTTTATACTGATTTCCATACTGGCTGCATCGATTTAGATTCCCACCAACAGTGCACAAGTATTCTCTTTTCTTCACATCCTGTCCAACACTTGTTATTTCTTGTCTTTTTGATAATGGCTGTCCTGGCAAGTAATAGCTATTCTAACAGCCATTTAACAGGTATGATACCTCATTGTCGTTTTAAATTGCATTTCCCTGATAATGACTGATGTTGAGAATCTTTTCATGTACCTGTTGGCCATCTCTGTGTCTTTGGAAAAAAGCCTATTTTGTTCCCATGTCCTTTTTTTTTTTTTTTGAAATTTTATTGGGGAACAATATGTTTTTCCAGGACCCATCAGCTCCAAGTCAAATAGTCGCCTCAATCCAGTTGTGGAGGGCGCAGCTGAGCTCCAAGTTAAGTCATTGTTTTCAATCTAGTTGTGGAGGGTGCAGCTTCTTGGCCCATGTGGGAATTGAACCGGCAACCTTGGTGTTATGAGCCTGCACCCTAACCACCTAAGCTAACGAGCCGCCCCCCTCTCCAACCCCCGTGCCCATTTTAAAATCTGATTGTTTGAGGTATTTTGCTAATGAATTGTATAAGTTCCTTATATATTTTGAATACTAACCCTTTATCAGATATAAGATTTGCAAATATTTTCTCCCATTCAGTATATTGCCTTTCATTTTGTTGATGATTTCCTTTGCTGTGCAAAAGCTTTTAGTTTGATGTAGTCCCACTTGTTTACTTTTGCTTTTATTGCTTTTTCTTTTGGTGTCAGATCCAAAAAAATCATCACCTTGACCTATGTCCAATAGCTTGCTGCCTGTGTTTTCCTTTTAGGAGTTTTAAGGTTTTAGGTCTTATATTCACATCTTCAATCCATTTGGGTTAATTTTTGTATATGGTGTAAGGTAGTGATCCAGTTTCATTTTTTTGCAGTTTTCCCAATTCCATTGAAGAGACTGTCCTTTCCTGATTAAATAGTCTTAGCTCCTTTGTTGTAAATTAATTGACCATATATGTGTGGAATTATTTCTGGGCTCTCTATTATGTTCCATTGGTCTATATGCCTGTTTTATGCCAATGCCACACTGTTTTGATAACTGTAGCTTTGTAATATAGTTTGAAATCAGGGAGTGTGATGCCTCCAGCTTTGTTCCTCTTTCCCAAGATTGCTTTGGCTATTCAGGGTCTTTTTTGGTTCCATACATATTTTAGGATTATTAGTTGTATTTCAGTGAAAAATGCCTTGGCATTTTGATAGGGTTGGCATTGAATCTGTAGATTGCTTCAGGTAGATAGTATGGACATTTTATCAATATTAATTCTTTAAATTTGTGTATAGGTCTTTCACCTTGACTCAATTTATTCTTAGGTATTTTATTCTTTTTTGATGCAATCGTAAATGGGATTGTTTTATTATTTCTCTTTCTGATAGTTCATTATTAGTATATAGAAATGCAACAGATTTACTGATTTTGTGTCCTGCAGCTTTACTGAATTCACTTATTCTAACAGTTTTTTGGTGGAATCTTTAGGGTCTTCTATATATAATATCATATCATCTGCAAATAGTGACAGTTTTACTTCTTTCTTTCCAATTTGGATGCCTTTTATTTCTTTTTCTTGCCTAATTGCTCTGGCTAAGACTTCCAATACTATATTGAGTGAAAGTGGTGAGAGTGGGCATTCTTGTCTTGTTCCTGATCTTAGAGGAAAAGGTTTCAGCTTTTCACCATTAAGTATGATGTTAGCTGTGGGCTTGTCATGAATGGCCTTTATTATGTTAATGTATGTTCCCTCCATTTCCAATATGTTGAGAGTTTTTGTCATAAATGGATGTTAAATTAGGTCAAATGTTCTCTCTGTATCTATTAAGATGATGATGTGATTTTTATTTTACATTTTCTTAAGATGTTATATCAAATTGATTGATTTGCAGATGTTGAATCATCCTTACATCCCTAAGATAAATGCCACTCAATCATGGTGTATGATTCTTAAAACATTTTGATGAATTTGGTTTGCTAATATTTTGTTCAGGATTTTTGCATCTGTGTTCATCAGAGATATTAACCTGTAATTTTCTTTTCTTGTGGCGTCCATGTCTGGTTTTGGTGTTAGAGTAATGCTGGCCTTGTAAAATGAGTTTGGAAGCATTCCCTCCTTTTCTATTTTTTGGAAGAGTTTGAGAAAGCTTGGTCTTAAATCTTCTTTAACTATCTTGGTAGAATTTACCAGTGACACTGCCCAGTCCTGGACTTTTGTTTGTTGGGAGGTTTTTGATTAGACTCAATCTTCTGTGTGCAAGTTGCTCTAGGTTCTGGTGCACAGCTGTTCGGCACTGGTGTGAGCCATTTGTAGCTGCTACTGTGCTTAGGGTTGAGATTGATTGAAATTAACCACAATTTACCATCCAAGCCTTCTGGAATTTGCATGTCTTCATTAGCCTCAGAGTTCCAAAATAGTTGTGTCAGATAGATTGTGCCAGTGTAATTGTTGTCTAGGTGGAGAGACAGATTCCTAGTGCTTCCTACTCCACCATCTCCCTAGAATCCTTCAAATGTACAATTTCTTTGTTTATATTTTTTACCGTTTGTCTCTCTCATTAGTATGCCATCTCCGTGAGGAAACTGATTTATTTCCTGTTTTGTTCACTGCACCTCAGAACCTGGAACAATTGACACATGGGTCCTTCAGTAACTATTTGCCAAATGAAATGAATCTATACTATAGCAGATGTAGTGGGTGTCGACGAAAAACATCCAGCCTAAGAGAAAATTTGTAAGAGTTTATTTGAGCCAAATTGACGACAATTGCCAGGAAGCAAAATCTCAACGGATTGAGAAAATGCTCCGCGAAATGGTGGTTTGCAGTTTATTTTAAACATCGACTCAAAGGAGGAAGGTTACATGAAATCCATTGGTGGTAGATTAAGGGGGTGGGAGAAAGCAAAGTGGGGAAATCTCGGGGATTGGATAAAAGTAAATTGGAGAGACAGGTACTTTCACATAGGGGGGTACAGGACAGTTAATAGTTCATATAGAGTTATTAATCAAGGGACAAGAATAATAATGAGGGATTCTGTACTTTCCTGCTCTAGTCCGGAAAAAGGGATTACTGACATTCCAAGAATGTCATCTTAGGTGCAAAAAGATAATAGGCCCATGTAAAGGCACAGATTAACTTTATGAAGGAAGATTTTAGCTAAAAATGTGACTTCCTGCCATGGGCCACTTAGTTATGAAATTTTTTATGTTCACGCCATCTTGCATGGTTATTTTCAGTCTCCTGACCTTGTCAGGTTTAATATGTGGCCCTTCTTGTGTCCACATGGGTAATTGTGCCTTATCTGGAATATAAATATTGTGAGTTACTGTGTTTTATTCTTAAGTTTCTGGAACTGATACCTGTGCACAGCTCTTATTAGATACTCTGGTTTGAGCTCTAGCAGTTTCATTTAAACACACTGGATTTCTGGTTTCATATTTACATTGGCACCTTGTCTGTCTTGTTGATATTATATGTAATTTTTTAAGGTAATAATCTAAGATTCAGGAGTCACAAACTAGCAGCTGCCCCGAGGCCTGGTTGTGTGTTGTGTGGCTGGCACCATGGTTTGAATTGTTTGGATTTTGAATTAAAACTTCAGGTGAGGCCTGTCTAAAATCATTCTGTGGTTTTACAGTTGTTTCTTTTATTATCACAGTTATAATAATTTAACTTTTGTGTTTCTTTGTTTATTGTTAGTTTCCCCACCTAGATGGTAAGCTCTGTGAGGTCAGAAACCATGTCTACTTCGTTCATCACTTTACACCCCAATCCCAATGCAGTATCTGCTACTAGATGGCTCTCGATAAATAGTCGAATGGATGAGCAAGTGACCAGGACCTGAAATGATCCACAGTATTTGAGGTGTGGATGTAAAGCCGTAAATTTGATCTTTTTACCAAACATACTTAAACGTGAATAGCCCTTCAAGCTGCCAGGTTGGCATCCATTGCTCAGTTAGTTTCTGAAATCCTTCCTGGGAATTGTTTTTTTTCAGCCAGTTTCTGAGTCAGCAGCACATTTGTTAGGACGCTAGTGTTTACAAAGGTCTTTCCCATGTGCTTTCTCATTGGAATAGTCATTCCCATTTTGAAATTTAGGACACTTAGTTGCAGATAGAGAGTAAATTTGCCCACGTCACCTAGCAAGTGCACGACAGGGTGGTCTTGAACACAGCTCCCCAGTGCCAGGTTGGTGCTTTTTCTGCTTCAGCCCCACAGTGAGCACCTTGTCTGGTTTCTGTGCAGGGGCCTGAGCCTCCTGTGTGTTATCCAGGGAAGAGGGTGATAACACTCTGGCATCTTCCAGTATACTAAACTCATTTTATAAAACACATTAGAAACTCAAACTTTTGAGTCAAGATGTCTAGGTAGCTATCATAAGTGCTGGGTTTTGTTTTGTTTTGTTTTGGAGGAGACTTCTGGTTTCCTGTTATAAGTGCTGTTTTGAAAAACTGAACCAAGATGTTGACTTGTGATAAAGGTTAGCCTCCAGTGCCCTGTTCAGTGTCGGTGGCCTGCATTGCGGCATCCAGAGCTGTGCTTGGCCGCTCCCTTCCCACCCTCCTTGGCTGGGGCTGCTGTGTAGTGTGTGCTCAGTGTCTTACTAGAGAGCAGCACTTGCTTCAGTGTGGTTGCTCTTCCCAGGACTGGACATTCAGGAGCCTGGTCTGAAATATTCTCCAGGCTTCCTTTTGGTTTTATTTTTACTAATGCCAATCTGCATTCCTTTAAACTGGGGGCCCTAAGGCTGGCATCCCAGAATACAACCTCATCTGTGACCACTCATCTGTGGCTTGTTCCAGCATTCCAGGGAGGGCCTGCTGACATGAAGTTTTCCTCTGGCCTCTAGTCGGGTCAAAAGACCAGAGAAGAAAGACACTGGCACCAGGACCCACCACTGGCACAGCAGCTGCCACGTGAGGTAGGATATTGTTATTTTTCCCCAGTCAGAGACAGCCTTAGCAACTATTTCTCATGTGCTTCATACCAAAAAAGCAGTTTTACTCTGCTTTTACTTTCTGCAAATAGATACTTATTTTCAGATATGGGTCATAAGCATGACCCATAGCTTATTTCACCTTTGATAGACCAGCTGTTTCAAGCTGCCTGTCAGTTATGAAATATAAGAGTGGGTGTAGGTGTGTGGGTGGAATCCTAACTGTTCTTGGTGACACTTAGCCACTCCCAGCCGCCTGATTTCAGCGCCCTGCCTTCAGCTGGAAAACCCTCTCTGCCCTTTAGCCTGATTTTCTTGTGTGGAACATCACAAATTATTTCAGAACTAATCCTTCTTATGGACCTGAAATCATTATTAGTTTTTAACTTTGGAGGGTTTTCAGGTCCCTTCCTTTGATTTTCAGAAGTGGCTGTCAGTGGTTTGATTTCTGTGTGGTTTCTAAGTAGATTCCAACAACCTGTTTTTATTGATGGTTCATTTTTCTATTTTTTATTTTTTATAATTGCTTGAGAAAAGAAAGGAATCTTAGGAAAAGATTCTACCCGTGAAATGTAATGTAGAATTTTGGCTAAAGGATAAGGAATGGAATAAATGGCATAAAAGGAGATATTTCTGCTTTGTTGATTTGTTGGTGATAGTCTGATTTTTAGTTTGAGGCTCTGAAAGCCCTTTGAAAGAACCTCTCCATGGAAAACAAGGGAGCAGCTGAATGCGGAAGTCACAGTAA
This sequence comes from Hipposideros armiger, assembly GCF_001890085.2. Classification (NCBI taxonomy): domain Eukaryota; kingdom Metazoa; phylum Chordata; class Mammalia; order Chiroptera; family Hipposideridae; genus Hipposideros; species Hipposideros armiger. The sequence goes on along the minus strand of NW_017731614.1, from coordinate 391,205 downwards.
GAACATGAAATTCCTGGCTGCCTCAGGCTCCAGTAACACTCATCTGTGAAGAGACTTTTTCCTTTACACTCTTTTAACTTAGATCTATAGCCCCGTGGTCTTGACACATGACAACATAAGCAGATGGGCCTAGTCTGTGAACGCCTGAACCCTCTAAGTGCCTCACAGTTGATGTGGCCCATAGTGTCATGTTTCAGGTTGTTTCCCTGTCAGCTGTGAATGCCAGTGCTGTCTTGGGCCATGTGTGACCTGCGGTTCCTATTCAAGGGGGCCATCTCCTCTTCTGCCTTTCTGATCTCTCTCTCTTTCTCTTTCTCTCTCTCTCTCTCTCTCTCTCTCTCTCTCTCGGGCCATCTCCCCTTCTGCTTTCTGATCTCTCTCTCTCTCTTTCTCTTTCTCTTTCTCCATGTACCTGTCCTGCTTCCCACTGTGGCTCACAGTGGTGCTCGGCCAACTCTGTCCCTTCTTTCTACAAGCTGATCTCCAAATGCTGCAAATCACAAACAAGACTTTTTTCTCCCACTCCATTTTTATTTTTATTTATTTACTTTTTGTTTTTAGGTTTTATTTTTGCAGGCGGGCGTAGCCTACCATCTCACAGGCAACCCCGTTGTTAGGAGCATGTGCTCTCACCAGCTGAGCCATCCTGCCACCTGTCTGCAGCCCAGCGGCAGCTCAGCTCAGGCGCAGCTCACTGGCTCACATGGGAATCAAACTGCCGACCATGTTGCTCAGAGCCCGCACTCTTGAGCAAGCTCTTAACCAACTGAGCCACTCGGCCGGCCCCTCTCAACTCCATTTTTATACCATCCATCTTAACATCTTAACTTCCCAATTATATTGGAAACTAGCTGTTTACAAAGCATTTTGCTATAAATACAAAATTTATAAACATATTAAAGTCCTTATATGTCATTTTCAGAGAAAACAGGCCTCCTTTGAACTTGCTTTACATAGGAGATTTATCTTCTAATCTGGACTGGCCATCCAGGACACAGTTCCTTTCTTGTACTTTGGAGCTGTCCCTTTTGCTTGAAGGCCCCCAGTCACCATAGCAAGGCAGTGGGGCTGAGTTATCTCTGTGTAGCTCTCCTGGCTGTCCTGGCTTCCAGGGGTGAGACAGGAACGAGTTGGCACAGCTGTCTCTGAGAGTCCAGGGAAGCCCAGCAGCCAACGTGCCCATCGGTGTGGCCACAAACACTTCAGAGTAGAATAAAAGTTGGGAGGTCTTTAAGAATTTGAAAAACTCCCAGAAAGAATTGGGATTGCCAATATGACCTGCTTCACTTGGTCAGGAAAGTTACCCTGAAATTGAACCTGATTCTTAAATACATGGTTTGCTCTGGAGTGTCTTTTCCCACCATCGTCATCCTAAGTTAGCCAGGGAAAGTCGGTGCTGATTTCTAATTTCCTTTGCATTCTGGTTCTATAAAGACTTGCCGGACTGAATACAGATGTGCACTCTCCCCACAGAAAGCTGGCCAGTGGGCTGAGGATGGAACTCATTAACTTGGTGCCATGTTTGCCTTGGGCAAAGTGGTTCCCAGGGCCAGGAGATCAAGACTGGCATGCAGTGTTGTGTCAGGTGCTCAAGGAATCCCAGAAGTGTACAAGACGGTGTGTAGTTTTCTCTCTTTCCTTCACGTCCTAAATTGTTGGCTTGGGTTTTAAATAGGTGCATGAAAATGCATTTTGTTAGGAGCTTTAATTGTCTTCCAGTGGGGAGCCTTGCTGGGGAGGTTTATTTTCATCCTGCTCCTCCCTGGGTGGGAACAAATGGTAGAAGAGACATTTCGGCATTTGTCTGCTCTCTACTCACTGTGGTGGACTCCGTGACTATTACAGTAGCCATGTTTTCTGATACCAACCTTGGGCTATAGGATCCTGACTTCTAACAAAGTTGGGTCTCTCCACCACCACTATTTGTTAACTTAATTAAATTAAAAGTATGAATATATAAAAATTTAAAACTACAGTGAACTATATGTTGAATGAGTTCCCTTTATTTGGAAGAATACAGTTTTCGTAAACTAGGGACTCTTTCAGACAACATTGGAAATCTGATCGCTGTGAAACCAATTCCTGGGCCTCGGTTGGATTGTGAGGGTGCTGATGGCAGCCACATTTACTGAGCACATACCCTGCACCAGGGACCGTGCACACATTTCCATGTACTAATTCATCTGACCTGATAACAAACTTGCGAGGTGGGGACTCACGCACCCTTTTTACAGATGAGGATACTGAAGCCCAAAGTGGTGAGGTCCCTCACCCAGGCTGGTAAGTGGCTGAACCAGGATGTGAACCCAGTCAGACTGGCCCCGAGGGTCCATCCTTGTAATCTCTGTATGTTGTTGCCTCACTGTTCTTAGTTTGTATTTTCTAGGTCATTTCTGAAAGCTCTGAGTCTTGGGAGGCAATAGGCTGAGTATTGGTGCTTGACCTCCCCGCCTCACCACTCCCCCGCCAGCCTTTGGCGGGGTTCTGGCTCAGCCCCAGGTTATGGTCTGAAACAGGCAGGCTCCACGGGCCCCTGGTCTGGAGGAATGTGCAGAGTTTCCACCCAGCTGATCCAATGGAGTTCTAGGCCCCCACCTAGAGACTGAGACCTGCTATGCTTTCTGTGAGGAGCATCTACCACTCTGGGCATCCTAGGCAGTGACTGGTACCCAGGTGATTCTGAGCTGGGCAGGGTGGTCCACTTTGGGACCTGCCTGGTATAAGGATCTGGGAATGCAGTTGCTGGGGGCGGGCGCAGGGGCTCTTCCTAAACAGCCGTCCTGCTGGGTTGAAATCCCCCCTATCCCAACCCAAGTTTATTACATAAAAGTTCTGAGCTATAATTACAATACCTTGGGGCCTACCTGTGTTTTCTGTTAAATGTATAATTTTCTGGTGTAGCTACACCAACAAACTGGTAATCATTCCTGTTCCCCTAGTAGTTACTCCCCCTGCCCCTAGGGAACACTTGCATACCCCACTGTTCTTCAGGGGCTGGGGGCCCTGTGAAGACCCCCCCAGGCAGCACCCACAGACCCATGGAATGGTAGAGGTGCCGGTACCTGCTGGAAACCAAATTTGGGAGGACTTCCCAGATGCCAGACAAAGGATCCTTGGGACCTAGCGTCTCCCCTGGGATTCAGCCTGGCTGGTAGGCCAGAACACCTGGCCTGAGCTTCCTGTTGCGGCCAGACGATTAGTACCTGCATAAGGAGCTTGATGGTTTAGAAACTACTTTAGTTACCAGTTTGTCCACACGTAGCCTTGGCACAACGTAGGGAGAGAGGAAATTGTATCCACTTAGCAGACAGTAGCTGGGTTTTTTTTAGAAGCCGATTGAGTGGAGCTTGATGGGAAACAGTCATTTTTACAGATGTTTGTCCAAGAATGTTGATTTTTTTTTTTAAGATTTTATTGGGGAGTTGGGGGGATGGGAACAGATTGGGGATTGGGGGGATGGGAACAGACAAGTTGCTGTTGTTTTGTTCTTCAGTCTAGTTGTGGAGGACGTTGCTTCACTGGCCCAAGTTGGCACCATCATTGCGCTCTTCCCAGGCAAGGCAGATCAGTCGCCGGCTTCTGGACGGCCGTTCATTGCGGCTGCTGGCCGCTCACGCTGGCTGCTGGCTACACACGGTAGCCCATGGCAACCCACTGCAGCAGGGGCTGCAGCCTACGCCGTCGCTGGCAACTCACGACCACCCAGCTCCAGGTTGAGCTGTTGTTCAGCATCTTAGCTGTGGAGGGCAGTGTCACTGGCCCTCATATGTGGGATCTGAATCGGGGTTCTCTGGCATCCCAAGCCAGTTCTTAACCATCGCGCCACTCGGCCGGCCCCTGTTGATTTTTTTTTTTATGGTGAATAAGAATTTAGGTGTATTTGGAGAAGTAGGTAAAAAATTAAACTAAATGCTAAGCTAGACAGTTCAAGTTGGAGCAGAACCCTTTTATGTTGGAGCAGGTTAGCTTTGATCAGGACAGCTCTCCCTGAACTTAAACCTCAGCATCAGTTACCTCAGCAGGCAGGTGGCTTTGTGCTGGGACACAGCAGGCTCTGGATTCATGGCATCCAGAGTGAATGCTGTTTTGGGAAAGGAAGCACAAATGTTTTTTTAAATATATGGAGATGTGGATATGGAACCAGTAGATGAGCGAGGGTTTTTGCATAGTTACTCCCAATCTGATGAATAATTGGAAGCTTCAAGCTGCTTCACAACTCTGCCCTTGGTTTCCAGCCTCTTCCTTCCCAAAGAGACTTACTGGTGGACTGTGTGTGGGCCTTTGTGTAATAGATTCCGGCCCACCTGTCAAGTGGCCTTATAGGTTGTTTATTTCAAAGTGACAGACATGGTGTTGCTCCTCACTGGCTCACACTTGACCTTTATTTAACCCTGTGTCTCCCTGCCCTCTTAGCTGTTGCTTTGGGCATAGGAGCTTGGGTGAGTCATGAGGAATGGGGGAGGTTTGGAGGAGTAAAGAAATGAGAGGCAGTTGTGGAAGAAATGGATACGTTTCCTAAGAATTGACTATACACTGGCATAAACACCCACGGGGCTTCCTGGTTTCACCTGGCAGTCTGCAGCTCACCCATGAATGTTAAGTGAGAACATGCTTCAGTGCACTACAGGGCAGCCCGCCTAACAGCCTGCGTCAGTACCCAGGCTCGGCAAAGGGCCGCTCCATTGTGCTGAATTCCCTTTGAGTGGCCACTGGTACATTTGTGGGCCATGGTGGAGACCATCCAGGGGGTGCTCCACCCAGAAACATCCATCTGCTCAGGGAGGAGTATAAGGATTGATATGTTTTTTTTGTTTTGTTTTGTTTTTTTTAGCTGAGCCATCCTGCCACCTGTTGGCAGCTCAGCAGCTGCTCAGCTTGGGCCGGACTCGAACCGCTGTTGCTCAGAGCTCAAACTCTTGAGCGAGCTCTTAACCAACTGAGCCACTTGGCCGGCCGGATTGATAAGGTTTTCTTTTTTCCTTTAAAAAAAAAATTCTAGTTTCACAAATACCCAGGAATTGAAAATGATAATGAGTATGACTTAAGTTCCTCAAAACAGATCCCTGAAGGAGAATCAGGTGAGTACTGATATGCTAGTGCCTCACCAGGTCACTGGCAGGTAACAGGTAACACTCATCAGGTAGCTGAGTCCTAAGCTCCATGACTCTCAGTTTGTCTTGAGTCACTGCACACTTCTGAGAGGCATTGTGAGGCCTGTGGCTTTGCTGCCTGTGCATGTCAGTGAGAGGAAACGAGTTCTGTGATGCTAAACATTTGGCATGATGTACAGGGCCTGCAAAGATACTTGCTGGTCTCAGAGCTGGTCCGCACCGAGACATCTGGGGACTGTATCGGATTAGGAAGCAGAGGGTTGGCAAGCTTCTTGAGTTCTCGCGTTTTGCCACTTATTGGGTTTGGGTTCTTCCAGGAAGAGTCTGCCGAAGCTGAGGATCATGGACTTCCTCACCTCCACAGCCATCCTGCCCCTGCTGTTTGGCTGCGTGGGAATCTGCAGCCTCCTCAAGCTGCTGCAGCGCATGCGCACGAGGGCCTACCTCCGGAACGCTGTGGTGGTCATTACAGGCGCCACCTCAGGCCTGGGGCGAGGTAGGTCCTAGAAGCAGTGCTGTTGGGGTTGGGGACATGGGCCAGGCTGGATGAGCCATTCAGCTGCACAGGGACCACCAGGCTGGGTGACTCGGGAACAAGAGAATGTCACTGTCCTTGGCCTGGTTGGGAAAAGCAAAAGCTTAAGTGCAATGAAGAATGGCTCCTGCCTTTCAGTGTCAGTGTGGGAAGACCGCAGTAACCTGGATACCGCATACTCAGCTCCAGCTGGTTGTTCAAATGGGGATTTTTATGTGAAGGCTCCCAGTTTCCAAATATGGACAACTGGTTACCTCTGTGAGGGCTAAACAAAGCATGCCTTCTCCTGGATTCAGTAAGCATCCTTGGCTTATGGCCTTGGTGTCAGCTTCTCCACACCTTCCCCTCAACGGACCATGCCTCCTGCTGTACTCTGGGCACAGCTCTGGCACGGCTGGAAACAGAATAAGTGATGCCTCAGCTAACCAGGTTCTCCAGTTTCATTCCACTCTAATTTGGTGAACACGCTAAGCTTCTAGGTCTCAGGAATTGTATGCTGGGACACAGGTCTGGAGTCAGTAACCCCCGTCCCATCCCTGTCTCCCCCGACACACACACAAATGAGTTTGTTGCACTGCCATCATTTCCCTTCCAAACATGTATATTAACTTTGGCACTGAAGGGGAACCACATATTTCACCCCAAAATATGCTACTTTGGCATATTAATTATTTTTAATTAAAGTTACTTAAGAAACAGCCAGTGTAAAAAGGACATTCTGACCTTCCTTTGTCCTCCTAAGAACTGGAAATAAATCTCCCGTGTGAAAGTATCCTCCCTGTTACCAGGAGGTAGAAAGCATCCTTATCATCGAGATGAGGAATTCAAGGTCGAGAAGGCTGTGTAAACAAATCTTGTTACTTCTTCATCAATTTACTACCCAATGCCCGAACCCCATTGTCTTGTCAAATCTTCACAAATGTATTGTTTCTTCTAAAAGGTGTAAAAGCTGCCTAATTCGGTCACTTTTTAGAGCTTCCTATTTTGGGGGGCTCCCGTATGCACAAAATTAAACGTTTTTCTCCTGTTAATCTGTCTTATGATAATTTAATTATTAGACTAGCCATAGAGCCGAGAAGGGAAGAAGAAGGGAAGCCTTCCTGTCCTCCAGCGAGTGTACAGACAGCATGTGGCAGGGAACCTCCTGCCCTCTGTCAGCATCTGCACACACCCCTCACCACACCAGGATAGGATCCGCATGCACTCGGTTCCATGGAAGAGGGCCGAGAGGTGCCCTGAATTGTGGTAAACCCACCATTGCTGCATCTTTTGGTTGGTGATAGTACAGCCAGCGCTGATGCCGCATCTCCCATGTGCTGGGACAAACAGATGAAAGACAGGGTCCTGTCCCTCAAAAGAGTTTGCGGTCTGATGGAGAGAGGCAAGGACTTATCTCAGTATATTGCCATTTCAGTCATGGATGTTCCCAACCAGGCCTGGTAAAGGGAAGGCACATGTATATGTGCTGGCTTGTGCTTTATGTTATTGAATTCTTACAGCTGAGATTCAGAGAAGGTATGACTTGCCCTAGGACTTCTAGCTTGAAAGTGCAAAGCCAAGCTTCAAACCCACGTCTCTCTGACATCAGAAGTCAGTCTGGTCTCACCTGAGGAGGAAAGAGCCAGGGAAAAGGAAGGGTGGGCTAGCAGGGAGGGCATTGCAGACAGGCCCACAGCTGGGAGCAGCACAGATGTGCAGGGGCTGCTAAGCACTTGGGTGTTGCAGGAACACAAAGGAGCAGGTGGGACCTTGTCTGCAGGGTAAGTGGCTTGCAGTCGGCCTGGGAAGGCTTTGGGAAGTGTGTATTCATTTGTATGCCACTGTGATGTTTGGGTGAGGTCTCCGGGGGTGAACCCTGAGCCTGTCATTAGACCTGCATGGGGACAGCTGCCTCAGGCGCTTTGCCACAGTTGGTCCTCTGACCTTACTCAGATACTATATATAGGGTAGTCAGCAGCTGCTTCTCTTAATCGCAGAGAAAAGCGTTTGTTTAAAAGTCTTTGAGAGTTGGCTGAAATGGAAAGGTGTGGAGTTGCATGTGCTCTGGTACAGGGACATTTGAGAAGGACACTTCTCTTCATCATTCTACATTTCCTCTTCCGGACACCAAGACTATGAAAGGAATAGAAAATGTAATTGAAAAATAATAAAGCCATTTCCCAAATTCCAAACCACTCTGCTTATGTTCTGCCCCATTTAACATCTTAGGGATAGGACTCCATGTTTCTCTCGCCCTGCCAGCCAGGTAAAATAGGAAAGAATTGTTAACAAGCCGTCTCAAGTACACATGCCCGCTGCTCCTTCGCTCCCATGAGGAGGAATACTGTGCGTTGTCTTTGGTGGTTCTGCCCACTGTTAGCCACTCAGGAAGTTTGAGTTATGTGAGGAGTCTTCCGATAGCTTTCTGTATTTCTCCTATCTTGTCTCCTGTTTTGTATATTTAAGTTACATGAGCTTGTCCTTGTAAAACAGTAGGACCATTCACTAAAGGAACAGAATGTTCTGGATGCTTACTGTAGCCAGCCTAAGCCCATGTACAAGCCAGGAGTGTGGCAGCACTGGAGAGGCACCTGGCAGCCCTCAATGAATGGCACCTGAGGACACTTCCTTTTCCCCTGACCCTCCTGCCTCCCTGTATCAGCTTTTTCAGGAAATGAAAAATGTAGTCCTTCTAATCTGTTTTATTTTGTGTCACTCCTAAACAAACTTTCATTTCCTCCCTTTGCTAGGCAGCAAAGCTTGAGCAGAATGTAGGTGACCATTTTCCAGAAGCTGTTTATACACCAGCCTGCCTCCCCCTCACCTTTGGTTCTGCGTGTCTGCATGCTTTGAAGACACCTCACAGAATGTCCATTATGCTGGTCAGGACAGGAGGAATGGGGTGAGAAGCTGACAGGACCAGAAATTCCGAATCTTTGGAAATGATTTAGTAAACTGGATGAGTAGTTATAACCTCAGGAATGCTGGCTTCTTGGTTTGAGAGAAACCACCCATCCCCACCACCCGCCAGAGGCCTTTGCTGCTCATGTGAGGACAGCAGGATGCAGGCTGTCCTGTGACATTGCCCCTTCCCCGCCTCGATACCCCTCACCACCGAGGGACAGGCAGATCAGGGGCTGCAGCTCTGTCTGGGTTTGTGCCCTTTGTCCCATGAGCCAGTGAACAAAGCAACCAGATCTTCAAAGAAGATGATACAGCACGCTTGAAAATGTATTGATTTAGTACACTTAGCACTTCTTTCCAGAAAACTCCATCTGGGGATGTGCACGGAGGTGCTGGCCTGAGGATGGCAACGTAAACGCTGTAAGAGAAGCTAACGGAGGCACTGTAGAGTGAAAAGGGAGGGCTTTGCCGCATAAGACAATCCAGATGTCAAAACACTTTTCTGGGGGATGTTGGAGTTCCTTCTCTCGTGTTTTGAACCCTTCTAGCTTTAAGGAATTTTGATATTTTTGTGGGGGGAGGGCTGTCAGACCAGTACACCTTGCCAAGACCCTACTGCCTCCTCTCTTCACGGAGAGGAAGTGACAGCCTCTACCCCTCACCTCTCCCTGAGTTGCTGCCAGGGCAGGCCTGCCCTTTCTAGGAGCCGGGGGAGACCAGGACACCACTTGATGGCCTTGGCCTCTAAGTCTCAGTCTGGGACCCAATCAATGGTCAGCTAGGGGCTGGGGCTCTGTGCAGATGTGCTCGCGGGCACTTGAGGGACCACACCTTGGGTGAGGACAGGCAGTGCTGCTTTAAACCCTTGCATTTCAATGTTCACCAACAGTCAGTTTTTAGAACACTTTAAAAAGGCAGCTTAGAAATACAAAATAACACTGTAGTACTTTTTTTATAATGCTTTGTATCAACTACTGTTATCTACTTTAACTCATTCAATTCCAGTTTCTATCTACATCTTAATAAGAGGAATGAGAAACAAAGAGGTTATAACTTACCCAAGACCAGAAACTGTCCAAAGTTGGAGTTGAACACAGGAAGTGTTGCTGTGAGCCCAAAGCTGCCTGCAGCCGTGTTCCATCTTATGGAGGAGAAGCCAGGCTTGGGGAATGATGTAGCGGAAGGGCAGCCAGCATCGGGAGACCCTGGCTCCTGCTACCAGAAGCCCTGTCCTTCCCAAGTGTTGGCCATTCAGCCTTTTTTAAATTCTTGAACTAGCCCAAAATCCTCCTGATAAATCCTTTTGCTTTGCTGCAATGTGAGTTGAGTCTCTCTTCCTGCCACCAACAGGATATTGACTAATAGAGGTGCCCAGATAGTTCTGGACTCTCCCTCGCCATGGTCTCACCTGATGACATCATTGTCATCGGGAATGTAGTAGTGGGCTCCGTGGAGCCTGGTCTTCTCCAGTCCCCTCACACCCCACAGCAGGAGGGAGCCCTTTATCATCCTTTACTGTAGGCATGCGGCATGCTTCAACTCCTTATTCTCCAGGTGTGTCATTTTGCAGCCTAGCAAGGCTAGAGATGCTCCACTCTGCCCTAGCCCCTCAAGCACTCCCTGGGAAACAGCCCCTCAGACCTCACCACGCCTTCTCAACAGAGTCCTGTGTCCCCTATGTTTCTACAAAACTGTGTTTTGTGCCCCAGTAGATATGTGCCTATTGCATCCAAGCGGCTTGGGAGACAGCCTGGGTTGTGCTGGATCGCAGGCCTCAGCAGACACGGCAGCACGATAGCTGGCGCTGCCTCGTCATGGGCACATTGCTTGACCTTGCTAAGTAAGCTTCCTCAGCTGTGAAAATGGGGATCATGCTCCCAGGGTTGTTCAGAGGCGGAGACAACTACTGAAAGTTCTGAGCATAGTGCCTCACAAACCTGTCCACCAGCCCCTGCTTTCCTGCCCTGTGGATGTCAGTCACACCACTGCACAGGAGCTCCCTTAAGGCAACAACAGCTCCTTTATCATTAAACTGAGTTCCTAGCTCCATGCCTGGTCCACAGCCGTGCCTAATGCATACATGTTGAGTGCATGGAGAAATCAATACATATTCTGAAACATTGGGTATGTTTGAACTGCGTTGGGGAAGAAAGGCCTTGAATTTCCTCCTCATCAAGGTTTTCTCTTCTTCCTTTAGAATGTGCTAGAGTCTTCTATGCTGCGGGGACTAAGCTGGTGCTCTGTGGCCGGAACAGGGAGGCCCTAGAAGAACTCACCAGAGAACTCACTGCTGCTCAGGTTACCAAGGTGAGCCCAGGCGTATTTTTTCTGTGGGGAAGGGGTACAGTCAATCCTCTGCTGAGCTAGTGGCCCACGCCTGGGCTTCTGGGCATGCAGAGCCTCTGCATGGCCACACTTCCGGGAAGGCAGCAGGTCTCCACAGCCAACTGGGCTCTATGGCCTGAGGACAAGGAACTGTCATATGGTTCAAATTCCAACTCCACCACTTATTATAGCACTGCGGGTTTAGTAAGCTCCCTCTGTGACTGCTCTCCTCTCCCCCATTTACCTGGCTAATATCTACTCAAATTTTTGAGGTTGGGAGGAAGCGGGAAAGGGCAGGTTGGCAATGACTCTTAAAATTTTAATTGTGGAAAAATAGACATAACACAATATTTATCATTTTAACCATTTATAAGTGTACAGCTCATGGCGTTAAATATACTCTCAATGTGTGTAATTATCACCACTATCTGTACCCAAAACTTTGTCATCCCCAACAAAAATTTTGTGCCCATTAAATACTAATTCATACTTATCCCCGCTCTCCAGTCTCTGGAAACCTCTAGTCTACTTTCTATGAATCTGCCTATTCTAGGTACCTCATATAACTAGGAAAATATAGTATTTGTCCTTCTGTGTCTGGCTACTTCACTAAGTATAATGTCTTCAGGGTTCATCCATATTGTAGCCTGTATCAAAATTTTATTCCTTTTTATGGAAGAATATCTTATTGTATGTATATGCCCCATTTCATTTATCCATTTGCTGATGGACACCATGGTTGTTTCCACCTTTTGGCTATTGTAAATACTGCTGCTGTAGACATTGGTGTATGTGTATCTGAGTCCCTGCTTCCAATTTTTGTTATTTTACACACCTAGGAGTGGAATTGCTGAGTCATATGGTAGTTTCATGCTGAATCTTTCGAGGAACTGCCAAACTGTTTTCCACAGCAGCTGCACCGTTTTATATTCCCACCATCAGTGCACAAGTGTTCCAGTTTCTCCACATCCTTGCCAACGCTTGTTATTTTCTATTTGTTTTTTTTGCTGTTGTTTTTTAATTAACTCATCCTGCGAGGTATGATGTAGTATCTCATTGTGGTTTTAATTTGCATTTCCCTAATTGCAAGTGATGTTAATCATATTATGTGCTTATTGACTATTCATATACCTACTTTGGAGAATGTCTATTCAAGTCCTGTGCCCATTTGTTAATCAGGTTGTTTATTGTTGTTTTTTAGTTTAGGAGTTCTCAATATGTTCTGGATATTAATCCCTTATTAGATATATGATTTGGAAATATTTTCTCCTATTCAAGTAGATTGTCTTTTCACTTTCTTGATAGTGTCTTTAATGCACATACACATAAGTTTTTAATTTGACAAAGCCCAGTTTATCTGGTTTTTCTTTTGTTGCCTGCGCTTTTGGTGTCATATCCATGAGGTTGTTACCAAATCCAGTGTTATGGAGATTTTCTCCAATGTTTTATTCTAAGAGTTCTATAGTTTTAACTCTTACATTTAAGCTTTTGATACATTTAATTTTCATATATGGTGTTAGGTAGGGGTCCAACTTCATTCTTTTGCATGTGGATATCCAGCTTTCCCAGCACCAGTTGTTGAAAAGATTGTCCTTTCCCCCTTGAATGGTCTTGGCACACTTGTCAAAAGTCAATTTATTGTATATTTGTGGGTATATTTCTGGGCTCTCTATTCTGTTCCATTGGTTTATATGTCTGTCCTACCATATAGTTTTGTTGTGAGTGTGTGTGTATTTGTTTTTTGGTTTTTTTTAATTGGGGAATTGGGGGGATGGGAACAGTGCTGGGGAATTGGGGGAAGGGGAACAGACAAGTTGCTGTCGTTTTGTTCTTCAGTCTAGTTGTGGAGGACGTTGTTTCACTGGCCCAAGTTGGCACCGTCATTGCGCTCTTCCCGGGCGAAGCAGATCAGTTGCCGGCTTCTGGACGGCCTCTCACTGTGGCTGCTGGCCGCTCATGCTGGCTGCTGGCCGCTCACGCTGGCTGCTGGCTACATACGGTAGCCCATGGCAACCCACTGCCACAGGGGCTGCAGCCTATGCCGTCGCCGGCGACTCATGGCAGCCCAGCTCCAGGTTGAGCTGTTGTTCAGCATCTTAGCTGTGGAGGGCAGTGTCACTGGCCCTCATATATGGGATCCGAACCGGGGCCCTCTGGCGTCCCAAGCCAGTTCTTAACCATCGCGCCACTCAGCCGGCCCTGGTTTTTTTTTTTAATTGGGCAACAGTGTATTTTTTCCAGAACCCATCAGCTCCAAGTCAAGTCATTGTCCTTCAGTCTGGTTGTGGAGGGCTCAGCTCAGCTCCAAGTCCAGAGGCCATTTTCACTCTAGTTGTGGGGGCGTGCAGCCCACCATCCCATGCAGGAATCAAACCGGCAACCTTGTTGTTAAGAGCATGCACTCTTAACCAGCTGAGCCATCTGGCCGCCCATCGGCGGCTCAGGTCAAGTCATCTTCAATCTAGTTGCGGGAGGAGCAGCTCACTGTGACCCATGTGGGAATCGAACCGGCAACTCTATTGTTTAGAGCTCGCAGTCTAACAAACTGAGCCACTCAGCCGGCCCCCTACCATATAGTTTTAATTACTCTATCTTTGTACTAAGTTTCCAAGTCAAGAAGTGTGAGTCCTCTACTTTGTTTGTAGTTTTCAAGGTTGTTTTGGCTATTCCTGAATAGCCATTGCAATTCCATATGAATGCTAAGATTTTTTTCTCTATCTCTGCAAAAAATGCCTTCGGATTTTGATAGGGATTGCATTGAATCTGTAGATCACTTTGGGTAATATTGACATCTCAACAATATTAAGTCTTTCAATCCATGAACATGGGATGTCTTTTCATGGACTTAGGCTTTTATTTTCTATCAGCAATGTTTTGTAGTCTTAAGCATACATATCTTTCATCTCTTTGGTTAGATTTATTCCTAAGTATTTAATTCTTTTAGCTACTATTGTAAATTGATTTGCTTTCCTAATTTACTTTTCAGATTATTCATTTGCTGGTGTATAGAAACACAGCTGATTTTGTATGTTGCTCTTGTACCTTGAAACTCTGCTGAATTGCTTTATTAGCTCTGATAGCTTTCTGTAGAATTCTTGGGAGTTTCTATAAATGGAATCATGTCATCTGTGAATAGAGATAGTTTTACTTCTTCCTTTCCAATTTGAGTGCCTTTTATATATTTTTCTTGTCTTACTGCTCTGATTAGAATTCCCAGTACTATGTTAATAGCTGCAGTGAAAACAGCATCCTTGTGTTTTTCTTGATCATAGGGGAACACTTTGAGTTTTGGACCATTGAACATGATGATAGCTGTAGGTTTTTCATAAACACCCTTTACCATATTGAGGAATTTCCCCTCCATTCCTAGTTTTATGAGACATTTTATAATGAAAGGGTATTAAATTTGTCAAATCTGTTCTGTATCAATTGAGATGATCATGGGGTTTTTATCCTTTGTTTTAATAATATGATGTATTGCAAGTATATTGATTGATTTTCTTATGTTGAACCACACTTGCATTCCTAGGATAAATTCCATGTGATCATGATGAATAAACCTTTTAATATGCCATTGAATTTAATTTGCTAGTATTTTGTTGAGGATTTTAGATAGCATCTATATTCATAAAGGATAGTGGTCTGTGATTTTCTTGTGATGTCTTTATCTGGCGTTGATATCAGAGTAATGCTGGTCCAGGACCAGAGCCACCTGGTCCAGGACATTTCTTTGCCAGAAGGTTTTAGGTTATTGTTTCAATCTCTTGACCTGTTATATGCCTGCCGAGATTTCTATTTCTTCTTGAATCAGTTTAGGTAGTTTGTGTGTTTTAAGGAATTTGTCCATTTCTTCTAGGTTATTTAATTTGTTGTTATTATCTTAGAATCTTTTATCTATGTGAGGTCCCACTTCCATTTCTAATATTTAGTTGTTTGCATCCTCTCTCCTCTTTTTTTTGTTGTTGTCAATCTAGCTAATGGTTTCTCAATTTTGGTGATCCTTTCAAAAAACAACTTTTGGTTTAATTTATTTTCTTTATTTCTTTCTATCCCTGTTTTGATTATCTCCTCTCTAATCTTTATTACTTTCTTCCTCTTCTAGCTTTAGGTTTAGTTTGCTCTTTTCTAGTTCCCTATGCTGTAAAGTTACATTACTGATTTGAAATCTTTCTTTTTTAATGTAGGCATTTACAGTTACAAATTTCCCTCCTAGCATAGCTTTCACTGCATCTCATAAAAAAATTGTGTTTTCATTTTCATTTGTGTCCAAAGATTTTCTAATTTCCCTTGTGATATTTATTTATTTATTTATTTGAGTCAATGTTGTTTACAAGTGTGTTGTTTAATTTTCCAGTTTGCCTTGTTATTGATTTCTAGCTTCATCACATTGTGGTTGGAGATGACACTTTATATGATATCTGTTTTTTAAAATCTATTGGGACTTGTTTTGTGGCCTATGTAGAGAATGTTTCATGCATGCTTGAGAATAGTATGTATTGTGCTGTTGTTGGGTGGAATATTCTATATATGTCTCTTAGGTCTAATTGATTTATAGTGCTGTTCAGATCATCTATTTTCTTATTGCCCTTTTGTCTGGTTCTATTCAGTATTGACATACCAAAATATTACGGTAGCACTGTCTATTTCTCCCTTCAATTCTGTTCATTTTTACTGCATATATTTTGAGGGTTTGTTATTAGGTACATAAATGTTTATAATTGTTATATCTTCTTGCTGTAATGTACCTTATAATTATCATATAATGTCCTTTGTCTCTAGGAACATTATTTTATTTAAAGTCTTTTTTGTCTGATATTAATGTAGCCATGGTAGCTCTCTCTTGGTTATTATTTATGTTGAATTTTTTTTCATTCTGTCACTTTCAGCATATTTGTGTCTTTGGATATAAAATGAGTCTCTTAAAGACAGCATATAGTTGGATCTTTTTTTTATCCCACAATTTCTCTTTTGATTAGAGATTTTGAATTATTTGTATTTAAAGTAATTATTGTTAAGGGGGGACTTATTTCTGCTATTTTGTTATTTGTTTTCTATTTGCTTTATAGCTTTTTTTGGCCCTCATTTCCTGTATTACTGTCTTTTGTATTTAGTTGATTTTTCTGTAACGAAATGCTTTGATTCCCTTCTCATTTTCTCATGTGTATGTTCTATGTCATGTCCTGCGTGGCAAGGGCAAATGGGACACGAGAGGGGCGATGCAGATTGAATAAGAACAAGAGACAAAAGTAAGATTTAAGAGCGAGACCAAGGGACTCAGCCTTCAGAGTTAGACTGAGCCCCGAATCGGGTTGACGCATGGTTTTTATTGAAAATTTTCAAGGAAGTAAACTGCTATGCTGTGAGTCATTAACCGTATATTCTTGTGTGCCTTAAGGCTTTTTCCATTAACCTTTTCCCCATTGTACTCCAACAATTGCTATGCCTTTGTACATCTCCACATTGCCCCAGGACATAATTACATGTCCTCCCAGGGGAGACAGCTGATATCATTCCATCAGGTCCGGTCCCAGTCAGCCCCCCCCCCCCAGAGAGCTTTACAGATATCATTCCATCCGGCCTCAGTTTTCCGAGACACTCTCTCGACTAATGGGTCAGAGGCTAATGCAGAGGGGGTGGTCTAAGAATCGGCTGTAAGGCAACAGTTCTACAGCTATGTTCTTTGTGATTGCTTTGGGGACTACATTGACTATCCTAATGTTATAACAACCTAATTTGAATTTATACCAATTTAACTTCAATAGCATACAAAAACTCTACGCACAGCTCTGTTTTACCCCCTTTCAGCTATTCATGTCATAGATTTCATCTTTATACATTGCTTATCTAATAACATAGATCAGGAGTCGGCAAACTTTTGAGACAGAAGAGCCGCCAGTGGTCAGCAAACTGCGGCTCTTGAGCCACAGGCTGGGAAGTAAAATTGAAAATAAAAATAAAACTATCATAGTTTCATTTATAAAATTTTTAAAGGATATTATTCACATATTGGTGATTATGTAAAAATATATTTATGGCTCTCAAATAATTTTTTTTTTTTTTAGCTGAGCCATCCTGCCACGTTTTGGCAGCTCAGCGGCTGCTCAGCTTGGGCCGGGCATTGAACCACTGTTGCTCAGAGCTCAAACTCTTGAGCGAGCTCTTAACCAACTGAGCCACTCGGCCGGCCCCCAAATAATTTTTAAATTGTTGTGAAGGACGGGATTGTCTCTTCCTGGGGTCAGCAACCTTTTGAGACGGAACATACCCAATGAGCCGCATGTGGATCATGAGCCACAGTTTGCCGACCCCTGACATAGATTAATAATGGTTTTTAAATGAATTTGTTTTTTAAATTGTGTAGAAAACAAAAGGTAGAGTTACGAACCAAAATTACAGTAATATTAGTTTTTAAAACTGCCCATGTATTGAGATCTAAGCTGGCAGAGTAGATAAACACTGTGCCTGTTTCCTTCCATGAACACGTTAAAATTACAACTAAATTATAGAACAGTCAACCTAGAGAACCATCTGAAGTCTAGCTGAACAGAAGTTTTATAACTAAGGATATAAAGAAGCCACATTGAGACTGGTAGGTGGGGCAGAGGCGTGGAATGGCTGGCCTGTGCCTCCATATGGCAGTTGAGACTCAGGAGGGATATCTTGGTTGTGGTGGTTCCCCCCGGAGGAGTGAGGGACCCTAGGCTCCCCAGCCCAGAGTGCTGGTGCTGGTAAGAGGAACCCCCCTGGCTGTAAAAAAACAGCAGGGATTCCACCATCCACAGGGGATGGAAGGCTGTGGGAAACCCAGACGTCCTCTTAAAGGGCCCATGCACAGACTCACTTGCAGTTACTCACCCTAGGCTCCAGCTGGGGGATGATGACTTGGGGGGCCTTGGAGGCATACGGTCCAACTGAGATGTGTGGATTCAGGGTGAGGGCTGGAGGACAGTCACCATTTTCCCTATATGGGGTCCTTCTCCCATGCAGCCGGCAGGCAGGTGCCATCTTTCCTGTGTTGAGCCCTTCCTCACATGGCCAAATCTGAATCTGAATTAACCTGGTGAGATCCGCTGAGACCCTACCCTACCCAATTCTCCCAACACTGGAGGCACTTTCTTAGGAGCAGTCAGTCTCGCCTGCTTTGCACTTTTTCTTGGAAAACTATCGGACTCCACGGGCCCCAGGCAGGCAGTGACTGGCCTCTGTGTGCTCTGAGATTTTTGCTAAGTAGCTCCAGGCTCAGCAGTGACACCAAGCCAAAATCTACATTAATCTGGTGACCACAACTCTTCCCACTCTAGTGACTCCCTGAGACCCTGCCTCACCCAATTTGCATACCACACAAGGCTTTATCAGTGGCTGAGACTTAAGGGAGCTGGCAGGTGGCAGTAGGCTTCAGGGTGTCCTGGCTTGTTGTGGAGCTACCCCAGGCCTGGTACTAGTGGCAGATGTCCTCGGTTCGCAGTGTGGCCTCTCCCATGTGCCTCCAGGTTTAGCACAGGCATTAACAACTGCAGATCACTTTGTAGCTCCTACCAGGTACTCCCCACTGGTCACAAGCAGTGGGTAACCTGAGTTTGCACTGGAACCCCTCCCAAGAGGACCCAGAACCAACATACTTGGAGGTTGGCTTCAGAACACAACAGGGCACCGCCCAGTTAGCCCCAAAAGTGGCACACCAAAGGGCAGTTTCAAGAGGCACCAGAGCCCGCTGGGGCAAATCCCACTCAGTGGGGTAAGCACCCCGCACAGCAGCGTGTAAGCTATGGACCCCACAGCCAATCAACATGAGGGTCAGTCTCACTCACTGACGTGCCAATAGCAATCAAGACTCAACTGTAACATGAAGCCACACACAACCCACACAAGGAACACTCCTGGAACACTCAGAGCAGGTGACCAGGGAGACTGTGCCAGTGCCCTACAGGGCACTTAATACATGAAGCCACAGCTAAGACTGGGAGACATAGCAAATATACCTAATACATAGACACAAACACAGAGAGACAGCCAAAATGAAGAAACAAGGAAATATGTCCCAAATGAAAGAACAGGAGAAAACTCCAGTAAAAGAACTAAATGAAATGGAGGCAAGCAACCTACCAGATAGAGTTTAAAACAATGGTTATAAGGATGCTCAAGGAACTTACTGAGAACTTCAACGAAGAGATAGAAAGCATAAAAAATGACACAGAAACCGCAAAAAAGAACCAGTCAGAAATGAAGAATACAATAAATGAAGAATGTGTAAAAGGAATCACCAGCAGACTAGATGAAGCAGAGGATCAAATCAGCGATTTGGAAGACAAGGCAGCAGAAAACACCCAATCATGACAGCAAAACGAGTAGAAAAAAATGAGGATAGTTTAAGAGACCTCTGGATCAACATCAAGCATAACAACATTCACATAATAGGGGTACCAGAAGGAGAAGAGGAGAGAAAGCAAGGGATTCAGAACCTATTTGAAGAAATAATGACAGAAAATTTTCCTAATCTGGCGAAGGAAATAGACATACAAGTACAGAAAGTACAGAGTCCCAAACAAGATGAACCCAAATAGGCTCACACCAAGACACATTCTAAGTAAAATGGCAAAGGTTAAAGACAAAGAGAGAACCCTGAAAGTAGCAAGAGAAAGACAACTAGTAGTAACTTATAAAGGAACTCCCATGAGATTGCTAGCTGATTTCTCAACAGAGACTTTGCAGGCCAGAAAGGATTGGCACAAAATATTCAACATAGTGAAAAACAAAGACCTACAACCAAGGGTACTCAACCCAGCAAGGCTATCATTTAAAATGGAAAGATAAAGAGCTTCCCAGACAAAAAAAAGCTAAAGGAGTTCATCACCAACAAACCAGTATTACAAGGAATCTTAGAGGGATTCTAAGATGGGGGGGGGGATCAAAATTATGAATAATAAAGTGGCCTTGGCTACATATCTATCAACAATTACTTTCAATGTAAATGGACTAAATGCTTCAATCAAAAGACATATGAGGGTTGAATGGATAAGAAAACAAAACCCTTACATATGCTGCCTACAAGAGACTCACTTCATATTGAAAGACACACAGAGACAGAAAGTAAAGGGATGGAGAAAGATATTTCATGAAAATGGAAACAAAACAAAACAGCTGGGGTAGGAATACTAATACCTGACAAAATAGACTTTAAAACAAAGACTGTAACAAGAGACAAAGAAGCACCCAGTAGTCCCACTTCTGGGTAAGAAAGAAACCCAAAATGCTACTTCGAAGGTGGCATGTGCATTTATATGTTCACTGCAGCATTGTTTACAATGGCCAAGATGTGGAGGCAGCCTGGGTATCCATTGATGGGTGAGTGAATAAAGAGGTGGTGGTATATATATATACAATGCGATATTACTCGGCATGGAAGGGAATGGGTTCTTGCCATCTATAACAGCATGGATGGACCTGGAGGGTATTGTGCTGAGTGGAGTGTCAGACAGAGAAAGACAGATGCAATGTGATTTTGCTTATATGTGGAATTTAAAGAACAAAATAAACAAAATAGAAACAAACTCATAAATACAGAAAACACTTTGATGGTTGTCATGTGGGAGGGGGTTTGGGGGTGTGGGTGAAAGAAGGGGAAGGGATTAAGAAGTACAAATTGGTTGTTACAAAGTAGTCATGGGGATGTAGAGTATAGCATAAAGAATATAAATAATATTGTAGCAACTATGTATGGTATCATGGGTAAATTTGTTGGGGTCATAGATGGGAAGAGGTTGGGGGGCAGGGTGAAAAGGCAAAGAGATTAAGAAGTACAAGTTGGTAGTTACAAAATAATCATGGGAATGTAAAGAAAATCATAGGGAATATAGTCAATAATATGGTAATAACTATGTGTAGTGCCAGGTGGGTACTAGACTAGTCAGCGTGATCACTTCTTAAATCATACAAATGTCTAACCATATGTTGTACACCTGGAATTAATATAAAATAATATTGAATATTAACTGTAATTGAAAAATTAAAAATAGGGGGGCAAGGTAAAGGGGAATAAGAGGTCCAAATTTCCAGGTATAAAACAAATAAGTCATGGGGATGTAATATACAGCATAGGGAATATAGTCCATAATATTGTGATAGCATGGTACAGTGTCAGATGGTTGCTGGACTTATCATGGTGATCACTTCTTTAGGTATATAAATATTGAATAATTATGGTTTACCCCTGACACTAATATAATATTGCATGTTAACCATATTTTTAATAAAAATCTTTAAAAAGGGGCTGGCCAAGTGGCTCATTTGGTTAAGAGTGCAAGCTCTGGGCCGGCCGAGTGGCGCAATGGTTAAGAACTTGCTTGGGATGCCAGAGGGCCCCGGTTCGGATCCCACATATGAGGGCCAGTGACACTGCCCT
>NW_017731614.1:364396-368132 GCF_001890085.2 Hipposideros armiger | reverse complement strand
AGTGTCACTGGCCCTCATATGTGGGATCCGAACCGGGGCCCTCTGGCATCCCAAGCGAGTTCTTAACCGTCGCGCCACTCGGCCGGCCCATCTCTCTCTTTTTTTGAAAGATAGTTGTGGCAGGTATAGAATTCTTGGTTGTCAGTCTTTTTTTCTTTCAGCATTTCTGGCCTCCAAGGTTTCTGATGAGAAGTCTGCTGGTAAATCTTATTGAAGTTCCCTTTTATGTGAGAAGCAGCTTCTCTCTTGCTGTTTTCAGTGTTCTCTTTTGTCTTTTAATGGTTTTATTATAATGTGTCTTAGTGTGGGTCTTGGAGTTTATCCTGCTTGGTATTGAGCTGCTTGGATGTGGAGATTCATGTTTTTCACTAAATTTTTCAGCAGTTCTTCAAATATTCTTTCTACCCCTTTCCCTCTCTCTTCTCCTCCTCAGATTGCCACAGTGCATATGTTGATCCACCCAATGGTGTCCTACAGATCCCTTAGGCTCTGTTCAGCTTCCTTCATTCTTATTTTCTTTTTGTTCTCAGGCTTGATAATTTCAATTGTTCTCTCGTCAAGTTCACTGATTCTTCTACTTGCTCAAATCTTATTTTGAACCCCTGTAGTGTATTTTTCATTTCAGTTATACTTTTGAGTTCTAGAATTTTAAAAATAATTTTTATTTATTAATATTTTCATTTTGTTCATACATCAATACATGTTTTCCTTTAGCACTTTCAGTGTCTTTAAGATAGGTTTAGTAAAAAACCCATCATCTGGGCTTCCTCAGGTATGTTTTCTGTGGATTTATTTATATTTTTCAATACTAAAGAAAAAATATGTGACTTATTTAAATTTACGGAAGCCATTTCAGCCAGTGGTGGTTAAAAAAATCCAACCTGCCTCAGTGCTACACCTCGGTGATCAGAGCAGCAATCCACCATCAGAACAATACCCAGATTTTTGGAAGACAAGGTCTTATTGCCTGCCTTGGCTCCCTCAAGCTGCAACAGAAATGTGGGCTGTCTGTCACAGTGGATTGAGGAAATTGACCACTGAGCTGATGGCTGAAATTGACCAAAATTATCTATAATTTACCAGCCAAGCACTCTCCTGAAAGCTTCAAGCATTAAAATAGATTGCAGAGTTCCAAAATGGTCACTTTGGAGAATTTCTGCCAGTACAGTTGTTCAGGTGGAGATAGATTCCTGGCACTTCCTACTCTGGCATCTTCTCTGATTTCATACCACACACCACCACCACCACCCTTACCTTTTTGATCTCTTGTTAAACTCACTAGAGAAGCTCTCTAAGTTAGATGGCTCAGCTATTCATTTCTCTAGCTTCTTATACTTCTTCATGGCATTCTTTAGAGTTCATCTGTCTTCTCCACTAGACTGTGTACTTCAGGACAGGAACCATGTCTATCTTGCTTTCTTTCTGCTATGTCCCCAGTGTCTGGTACACAGTGGATATATAGAAAACATTTCATGATCAAATAAAATTCAAGTGACTTAACCTGAGAAGGACAGCACTTCTCAACAGGGACACTGTTTAATTAGTTACAGTGTACAGCACAGTGCTGGCACAAGGCAGCAAAGGGAGCTATGAATACTACCCCCTGTGGTAATCTGCTCCAGCACCCTATACCTTACCACCCTGTGGAGTTTACTGTCTAGCTCTAATAATAATCTTCAGTTCAGGAGACAAGTTGCCCGGGTCAGGTGCGAGCACTGTAGGCGGGACCCTCCAGGCCACATCTTCTTAGAAGATCGATGCTGCAGCTTGTGTCATTTCATGCTCCGTGGCCACTCTAGGACTCTGAATACACATGGTTCACATGAACTGTCACTCTGAAGGTGTATTTGATTTCTGTCCTGCCTGACCAGGTGCAGACACACAAGCCTTACATGGTGACCTTCGACCTCGCAGACTCTGGGGCCATAGGTGCAGCAGCAACCGAGATCTTGCAGTGCTGTGGCTGTGTGGATGTGCTCATCAACAACGCTGGGGTCAGCTACCGTGGCTCTGTCGTGGACACCACCATGGATGTGGACAAGCGAGTCATGGAGATAAACTACTTTGGCCCAGTTGCTCTGACGAAAGGTAGCAGTCTTGGATTGAAAGAAAAAAGAACACTGATATGTTGGCATTGTTTTTACTTCACTTGGTTCCTTGTTAGTTAAGTGTTGCCTGTCCCCATCCTCTACTTTGCCCAGGAAAGGTGCTGTCATTACAGCTTGGGTGTTTGCTTTTCCCAGACTTACTTGCATTTTCTTTATCTGCTTTATAGCCTTAAATCAAGATGTGCTCCTCACTGACAGCTTCATTTATACAGCATTGCCTCCATTTCCTCTTAGTGGTCTTTGCAGAGCCCTACGAAGTTTAGATACTCTCATGTCCAGGCATGGATTTCACTCCAGGGGAAGGGCTCTCCCTAGGAAAGGGAGCTGAGCTGGCTGGTGCCTGTGCTTAGGCTTCTGTCTGCTCTCTGTTCCCTCCCCATTCCCCCTCCCGCTGGCCTGCTGGAAGTCTGCTGGGCACAGGAGGCCTAAGAGTTCCAACAAAACATGATCCTCCCCACTTTGGGGCTTGCACTGTTCACCTCCCTTGTTCCAACAATAAGTGAAGCCACCTGCTCTCAGCATTAGGTGCAGTAACCAGAAGAAAAGTCCTCTTCTAACATCTCTGACCTCTTTCCTTAGCACTCCTGCCCTCCATGATCAAGCGGCAGCAGGGCCACATCGTTGCAATCAGCAGCATCCAGGGCAAAATCAGCATTCCTTTTCGATCAGCATGTGAGTACCTCCTTCTGCTCCCTCAAATGTTTTTCTTTTTGTTTTGTCCTGATTACAAAAAAACCACATTTACTCTCCGGAATTCAGACATCAGAGAAACACTCAATACAGGATGTGATGGAAGGAATGCATTTTTCTGAGCAGAATGCCAGCCCTACTCCTTTGCCCCTATATATGACCTTGTGCAGGTATCTCCACAACTCTGTACCCCAATCCTCATCTGCAAAATGGAGACGGGGCAGTGCCACCCTTGGAAAGCCACTAGAAGTGTGAGGATCTGTTAGCTCTGTGAGTGAAGTGCCTGGCAGTGCCAGGCGTAAGTACCATGCATGTGTTAGTCACAATGATCAATTACTGTTGTCCCATAGGTACCATCACTTCCACGTACCATAAGTTCGTCACTCTTTTTTTTTTTAATTATTTTTTATTGTGAAATACACATTTTTAGAATTAGTTTCAGCTGTACAACACAGTGTAATAGTTATACTTTTTACCTCTCGAGGTGACAACCCCCCTCCCTCAATCCACCGCCCCATTTCCCCCCAATATCATACGTATCTATTACAATTCCCTTGACATACAATATTATACATCAGAATTATATTCCTCGAATATTGTAGTTATATATTTATGCTGTCTAATCCCTTCCCCTTCTCCCTCATCCCCACCCCCTCCCAACTAGTAGCCATCAATTGTTCCTATATATCTCTGAGATCACTTTTGTTTACTGCTCGTTCATTCAGTTTTTTAGATTCCACACATAAGTGACATCATATGGTATTTGTCTTTCTCCGACTGACTTATTTCACTTAACATAATAGTCTCTAAGTCCATCCATATCGTCCCAAATGGTACGATTTCATTCTTCTTTATAACAGAGTAATACTCTATTGTATAAATGTACCACAGTTTCTTAATCCAGTCATCTACTGATGGGCATTTCAGTTGTTTCCAAG
>NW_017731614.1:325467-360641 GCF_001890085.2 Hipposideros armiger | reverse complement strand
CTATGATGCGAATGTTGTTGCGCTTGATGTTGTCCCACAGGTCTCTTAAACTATTTTCATTGTTGTTTATTCTTTTTTCATTTTGTTGTTCCAACTGGGTGATTTCTGCTACTTTGTCTTCTAAATCACTGATCTGATCCTCTGCTTCATCTAATCTACTGGTGATTCCTTCGAGTGTGTTCTTCATTTCAGTTATTGTATTCTTTAGTTCCACCTGGTTGTTTTTTATGATTTCTGTATACTTCTTTATGTCCTCCTTAAGTTCCTGAATCATTCTTATCATCAGTGTTCTAAACCCTGTCTCTGAAAAGTTGGATATCTCTGTTTCATTTAGTTCCATTTCTTGAGGTTTCTTCTGATCTTATAATTGGGACATGTTTCTTTGTTTCTTCATTCTGACTGTCACTCTGATTGCTTCGATGTATTAGATCACCTAAAAAGACAAAAAACAAAAAGAAAGAAAAAAGAGAAAAAGGAAAAAGAAAAAAAAAAGGGGGAAGAGGGGCTCTCCGCCCGCTGTAATCTGCAGATCACTTGCTCACCAATAGAGATTCTGGGTGACTCAGCACCAGCTGTTGTGGGGAGGGGCTCAGTGCGTCATGCACCAATCTCCCTCTAGACTTGAAGTAAGCTTCCCACAATTAGTTGCTGTGTACTCTGGAACTGTGCTCACCACCAAAAATCCTCACAGGTTGTTGCGGGCTGTCTGCTGCTGCAAAAAATCCTCTGTGGCCTGCGGTTGTAGGAGCCAGGGACCAGGGGCTCAGGGTGCCCCTGGCAACACAGCTCTAGGTGGGCGGGGCAGGCCCCCAAGGCACCACAGGATGTGGTTAGTGGCCCCCACCAGGTCAGAGCAGCATGCACTCCTGCATCGGCAACCAACCCACCCAAACTCGCCTGGAAAGCCCCGGCCGAATCACGCAGGTGCGCAGCTCACGGCCCTACACTCCCAGGAAAACTCCCTGTCTTAGCCTGTTCCAATTAGCCGCTTGCAGATCAGGCCGAGCAGCCTGACAGTCAATCTCCACCTAGGCAACTCTGCACGCGCAGTGTGGAAATCGGGGACCTAAGGCGAGTCGCGCACTTCTGGGTCCCAATAAGCAGTCTGTTGGAGTCAGAGCGCGCCTGACAGGCGTTTCCCTAGCTACGCAGCACAAGCAGTGTGTAGGGTGGGGATCCAAGGCCGCATGTGCACGCACGCACGCACGCACACACATACTCCTGCGCCAATTCCAGCAGACCAATGCAGTCCCAGATCTGAGCCTCTGTGGGAGGGCCCAGCCCTGAAAAAATGGTGCCCTCCTGTGCACTACTCGTGTGCAAGCTCCACACCAGGGGAACAATGGTCCCAAAAACCTCCAGCTCCCGCGCAAAGGCACTCAGCTCAGTCCTTCCCACAGGCTCCTGGGCTCCGCTCACAAAGCCACTCCCTCCACCAGGAACTGGGTGAGTGCTCACCAGTGAGCGAGTCGGTTTGCCGGCTCCACTGGTTCTCCCACTGCCCTCAGCCTCACCGAGCCGAGCAAAGAGAGTCCTCACTATTTTCTCCTTACAGCTATTGTAGAACTCCTCTTCCCGGCAAAGTAACTCTGGGGTGGTGAGCGCGGTGTGGGGCCGGAAGGTCTCGCCTCCAACCGGAGAAGCCTCCCCACTGCTGATGTGTCCCTCACGGGGTTTGCCCTCTCTTGTCTCCGCCCCTCCTACCAGACTCAATGTGGCCTCCTCTTTAAGTCCTTCGTTTAGAGGTACTGCTCATCTAGGGTCCAGGGAACTTCCGAGGTTGAATATCTTATAAATTATTTGTAATTTTGGTGTGATCCTGGGAGGCAGTCGGCACAGAGTCTGTCTATTCCACCATCTTACCGGAAGCACTTCGTCACTTTTGACATAGGCCTCCAAATTTTTTCTCCATATGATCAAACATACAAAAACAGGATCACATTATGTATAGTTTTATGGCTTGTGTGTTCCACTTAACAATATATCTTTCTACATCAGTATATAATGGATTTACCTAATGCTTTTAAGTGGATATATAGAGGTTCATTGAATGGATATATGACATAATTTATTCAGATATTTTCCTGGACATTTGAAGATTTTTTTCTCTTCAGTCTCTGATCATTAACAATGATGTGCTACATAGAACATCCTTAAATATTTATATCTAGGCACTCCTGGGAGGGTTTCAGTAAGTTAAATTCCCCAAAGTGGAAATAATAGGTAGGACCATATAATTAAACCTGCCAAATTGACTTTCATTTCGCACTCTCATCTCCATGTATCCAATTGGCTATGCCAGAATTTTGAGATATCATTTCACCTGTCTGCCATCATGTTGTACCAGCAAGCAAACAAAATCTAGGTTTCTTTAGTTAAAAGATTTTAAAGGTTAATTTCACAAACTGTCCTAGTAACTCCTTTCTTTGCTCCACCCTCTGGAAGCAAATACTGACTTGTTATCAGCACATTGTCATCTGTCCTCACCACTTCCAAATGCTAGACTCAGCCACGCCCAGCTGATTTGGCAGGAAGGCAGGGAGGGCAGACCTGCTTCAGCACTTTGAAATAACAGGAACAGACATCCAACTGGATGATATGGGGCAGCCAACTGTCTGAGGTGGAAACGTAACAGAAATTTACTCCTCGCTGAAGCCAGCTCTGCCTTTTGGGTTTAGTTGTGTGTCCTCAGGCAAGCTGTTTAACTTGTCTGACCTTCCTTTTCCTTTCTTATAAAATGAGACTTACAGTCATCTTCCATGCTTCACTAAGCTGTTTTAAAGATGAAATGAGACAAATGGAGATGAAAAGTCCTTGGTAAATTGAGAAGCATGGTATCTATATTTGTTTCTATGGTGGTTATTTCTGTTTCAACTCCAACAGCATAGGACAGACCCTTTAAGGCTGCTCAAATAAATACGTGTGTGTGTGTGTGTGTGTGTGTGTGTGTGTGTTCACAAATGATAAAACAAATGAGGTAAACTATTAATAATAGGTAAGTCAGGATAAAGGCTATATCGTGTTCTCGGTACTAAATTATTGCCAAGGTTTACTTTGATTTCATCTGTTTTATTCTCCACTTGACCTGTGAGTAAAGTAGGTCACACGCAGCTGGTCTGGGCTCTTTACAATGACCAGACTGAATGTGGCGGTACCTCCTGGGCACATTGGTCACCCTGTGGAACAGCAGTCCCCTCATGTGTACAGTGGAGAGCAGCTTCATCTCCCCCTATGCTGTGAGGACCAGGTGCCTTGCAGATAGGAGGCACTGAGGACCCCCAGCCTGAGAGCACTGGGAGACTCTTTGTCAGGGTGCAGCCTTCTATTCTGGGGACCCCCCGGATGACTCCCTCATCTCAGTCCTTGGTCCTGGGCAGCATGCCTGGAATCCCGGCTGACAGGAGCAGTTGCCCACATACTTCTCACCCAGCCCCCAGCAACTTGGCCTAAATCAAAGGAGTTGGCCCCAGAAGGCACTGCAGCAAGTTCAGACACTGTTGAATTTCTTGTGTGAGAATACTTCCTGGGTCTTGCCCTTCCTGTTTTATTGGCTGATGGATCCCTCTTTGCTACAGCCAAAACATTTAGAACCCTGAATTAAAGGAAGCCGATTTTTCAGTGGACATGCTGTGTGTGTTTCCCAAGAATGCTGCAGCAGGGTTGCTGCATCCCCATTCAGAGTTCCTCTCACCAAGTTGTGGAGCCATCGCTGAGGAACAGAGGTGGCTCCGCTTCTTGAAGGTGAAGCAAGCTCAATAGCTCTTCCAGATGAAAAGCCACTTAATGGAAGTTTGTCAAATGAAATACATAGGAGAACTGGTCTCGCATTTCATATCCCACACATGCAAGGATGCTCACTAGTAGCACAGTTTCAATGACAAAACCTGGAAACAACGCTTGAAGGTTCACTGACGGGGCCAGTTCTGTAGTCTGTCAGCCCAAGGAGGAGCAGGTGGGTCTGTATGGCTGGCGCAGATGCTGTCTTGTCTGTCACCAGGTGAAGAAAACTGCAGGAATAATACAAACAGTATGAACTCATTTCTGTAAAAAAATATATTACTTACATGTAAATCACATGCATGTACATAGGATATATAAAAAATCTTGAGAGACAGTTAACATTGATTACCTCCGGAGAATGAAATTGGTAGGACTTTCACTTTTTTACTTTATATCCTTCTGTGTTATTTGAATGTTTTATACATTAGGCATTAAGTTTTGTTTTTTGTTTAACTTTTAAAGTGGAATGATTTCTGACTTACAGAAAAGTCGCAGGAATAGTACAGAGAACTCCTTCATGTAGATTCCCCAGTTGTTAACATTTTACCATATTTGCTTTATTATATTGTGTGTGTGTGTGTGTGTGTGTGTGTGTATGCACATATATGTACATAATTCGTATAATTTTCCTTTCCTGGACCATTTGAAGAACATTGGAGATACAATGCTCTTTTCCTCCTAGGTATTTGCCAAGAGGTGAACACTGCTATAATACCCTAGTAACCTTAAATTATAAAACAAGTTTTTTAAATAAAAGAGAGTGACTGTGTGGGCTTGTCCCAGGCCATGTCCCACACCAGCTCACTTGCCCGCCTTTGGCCACCACACTTTGCAGATGCGGCCTCCAAACATGCCACCCAGGCCTTCTTTGACTGTCTGCGCGCTGAGATGGAGCAGTATGATATTGAGGTGACTGTCATCAGCCCTGGCTACATCCACACCAACCTCTCTCTAAACGCCCTCACTGCCGATGGCTCCAAATATGGAGGTGAGGCCCCGGGTTGTCATTTATAAAAAGCTATTGGTTGGCTACATTGAGACACTGCTCTTTTCTGATGATTCTTTTCTCATTTATTTGAATATAATTTTTAAAATGAACAAACGTACATATGGGTGTTGGTTATATATACGAACTAATCTTCACTTACCATGAACCATCCCATTGCAACTGTCAGAACAGGGTCCCTATAGAATAGGGCTTTGAGGGCTGGAAAGGAAGTCCCCAAGTTTAAATGCCATCAGAGTTCCAACTAACCCATTCTCAGTGAATTGAAGTGAATTAACCTCCTGGAAACTATGGGTTGCTTGACCCAGAGGTTCCCCACCCACTATACTTGAGAAATAACCGATTTCAGGGTCCTCAAAGCAAAGAAGCCAGTCTTCTAGGATGAGGCTGGGTGCACCAGTCTCAGAATCTCCATCTTGTTTTAGCCAAAGACAGTGCTGAGCTGACCTGCAGTCACCACTGGTGGGCCCAATGGACTGGCCCCAGCATGCAGGCTCAGGGCAAGCAGAGACCAATTAATTGGCTTTTGCCTCCCAGGTCAATTGACCCACGTGTGCTGTTGCAGTGGGAGCTGGCTCTCCTTTCCCGAGCTTGAACAGGGCCTGCCCACCCCAGTCCTGGCCTCCATGCCCCGCCTCCTTGGATGTGATCTCTTGGGCCTGTGCCGTGGCATTCACCAGGGGCCTCCTGTCTTACACCCCATCCCAGCCAGATCTGAACCAAGACTGCCTGTGCCCTGGGTAGCAGCTGCTGTCTCACTCAGCAAGCCAACAGAAACCAGATAGAGGCATAGATTCAGAGAGATTCATACTTACCTTCTTTATACTTAGAAGAATCTTATTTTAAAAATCCCGTCCATGGCATTTAAAAATAAGCAACAATAAGAAACCTCCTATTCTTCTGTGTTAACAAAAACACAGTGAGAACAGATACTGGTGAGGGTGCTTAGCAGTTTGGACAACTGACAAGTGGTTTTAAATTGTCTGTGCTAGTGGCCTGTCTGCTGCCTGCCACTAGTCCTACTTTGTTGGCAAAAGTCAGATTACCGGGGAAGAAGGAACATCAGTGGCTGTTAACCAGCCTAACACCTCCCAAGCTCCCCCAGCTATCCCTAACACCTAAAACAAACGAAGGATTTCTCCTGCTCCCTATCCAGTTAGCACATGATGTGGGGAGCTGTGACAGCTCTTCTGACTCACTTCTTCACTTTGACTTCAGTGAGCTCATAATGCATATGGGGGTTGTAGTCTTCTCCCACCTCCTATCTGGCAGACTCAAGCCAGGTTACCCAAGGTTAATTTGATGATACATCATCTTTAGTCACAGGTTGTTTGAAAAGACAAAAATTCCCCAAGTCAGGAAGCTGCTCAGCTGTGGTATGAGGGGCTAACTCAGACCCCTTCCGGGCTGGTCTTATCCTAGCTCTGAGCACTGGCTGGGGCCCCATCTGCCTTATTCCCGTGCACCCATGTCTCTCTCACCCCAACTCACATACACTGATGGGTCCTCATTTCCTTAAAGTGCAAGGGAGCCAGGGATGGTGGTGTCCCACCTGCCTCCCCACAGCCTGTGGGAGGAGCTTCATGATGGGAAATCCAGCCATTTGACCTGATGACAGTCCTCATCAGCTCAACTCCTTGACAGAGTAACTTCTGCTTCCAAGCTCATGTGTTCCCTTTGTTTTAGTTATGGACAAGACCACGGCCCAGGGCCGAAGGCCTATGGAGGTGGCCCGAGATGTCCTGGCTGCTGTGGGGAAGAAAAAGAAAGATGTGATCCTGGCAGACCTGTTGCCTTCCTTGGCCATTTATCTGCGAACTCTGGCTCCTGGTCTCTTCTTCAGCCTGATGGCCTCCCGAGCCAGAAAGGAGCAGAAATCCAAGAGCTCCTAGTGCCACAGCAGTTGGGGCAGGAAACAGCACCTGCCTGGGAGAACGGCTGCCCTACAAGGAAGAGCTGCATTTGTTGAGACTTTACTGGATGTTTGTCTCACAGGTAGGAAAGACAGAGGTACACTACTGCAGATCCCTGGCTAGGCTCCTGCTTAGAGGATGGGAAACAAAGGCGGCAGCGGGCTTCTCAAGGGTGAGGGCTAACGCTTAAGTATAAATGTGCAGCTGGATTTTAATGCTAAGAATATGAATAAATGAATGGAATGGGAAGAGTCATAGTCCTCAAGGACTAGAAGAACCATGCTTCCTTTGAGTGCCAACGTGCACCAGCTCCTAGAAAGTGTTTCCGTCTTGAAATCAGAAGACTTCCTGACGTCACCTTGACACAGTTGTTTC
The DNA here is from genome assembly GCF_001890085.2 of Hipposideros armiger. NCBI lineage: Eukaryota > Metazoa > Chordata > Mammalia > Chiroptera > Hipposideridae > Hipposideros > Hipposideros armiger. The sequence goes on along the minus strand of NW_017731614.1, from coordinate 353,567 downwards.
CGTATTTGACTTATCCAAGACCACTTACCTAATTGTTTTGGCAGACTCCACCTCCAGTACTAAAGGGAGAAGGCTGTATTTCCAGGTTCCTACCGTATTTCATTCAACACAGCAAATGGGCGAATATGTAATCAATCATTTGACATATCCTAAGTGACACTGGCTTTAGTACCTAAAAGAATTCCCCAGTTTCCCTGCTGACTCCCACTCAAAGCCCTGTAGGATCAGGCACCACTCCAAGCACGTGAATTTACTAAGGAGACATAAGCCAAACGGGAGAGGAAAATCCGGCATGGTCCCGTGTATCCTCTAGAAAATACGACTCAGAGACCCAGTCAGGTGGGGAGGGCTCGTAAAGCAGCATCTGGCCCCTGGCGGAAGCAGCCCATTTGTTAGCATTGGAGCGCAGCCAGAAAAGGTGCCCGTGTCCACTTTTATGATTTATTACAAATACACAGTTGAGGTTCATTAAGTCCACTTCATACCTGAAGTTTAAGGTGAAAAGTTTCTCAGTATTGAAGCTGACACTGGAAATGGTAGGTCCACTGCATAGGTTTCCCCGAATTAGAATAAAAATCTCCTAGCATATTATACTGATATCTTACACTAATTCTGGATCTCTGGAGCTTGTATTTTAAACATCTACCCATAAAATAAAAATGGCCAAAGCCAGCCTGTGGTTGGGTGTTGAAAGCTCTCGAGTTTCCTGGGAGTAGGACGCTGAGGGGTGGACGATTAGGCCTGGTGACCAATTCCAGCCCCTACCACAGCCCAGACATTGCAGGAGCCCAGGGTTGAAATGTGGATACAGACGTGATGGGTGGCTTTTCACTTTCTACAGAAACCACTGCCTCCCTTCTGACATGAAAGAGAAAGGGTCACTCAGTGTTCACATCAGAGAAGCATTGGACCTGAGCCAGCAGCGGCAGCCACACTAAAGCCTGGCCCAAGTCTGAGGTCAAATAAAATTGCCAAGTGCATAGCAGATCCTCGGTAAAAGGCAGCAGGAGAGGAGGTGGTCTCTGTAAACGGGAATGAGAACATCTCTCCCTGGACACTTGTTGGCTGGAATTTTCAAAAGGGCCCATGTCCAGGTGCTGTCCCTTCCTCTCCATTAAATAAAACGGTCAGCAACCAAGACTGATGTGATACACTGCCCTGTGAGTAGGCACGAATGCCATCATCAAAAAATGCCACCAACTGTGTTGCTGAGATGGCTGGTTTGGGAGCCATTGTGATAAGTGGCTGGAAGCCTACCGAGCCCTGACTCAGCTATGGGTTGGGACGTGGCATTTGGAGAAGACACAGATGTCTCACTTGGTATGACACTTGGGCCATAGCCAAATGCCACTAAATGTTTATTTACCTAACATTTAAAAAACTCAGTTCACTTTCTAAATTACTTTAGAAACTTTATCTTCTTTATAAATAGGAAATAACATAATACAAACAGAACCATTAAAATCTAGCTGGATCCACTGTCTGCCAAAGGCTTGCTCTGAGGCCCAGCTGCTCCTGAGGAGGTGGCTGCATGGAGGTATTAAAATGAGCTCGCACCACACACACACACACACACACACACACACACACACACACACACTCTCTCTCTCTCTCTTCTGGCCTCGGGCCAGGAGGACCACCACAAAGGGCCTCCAATGGCCACAGTGTACCTCAAACCATCTTGGTGCCTCTAGTGGCTCGCCCCTCCCTGGAGAACATATCTGGGTAAAGTGAGCTTGTGGAGCCTGCTGGAGTCATCATGACGTGGGCGGCAGCTCTTTCTTGAGGGCCAGTGCCCCGCACAAGAGTGCCCTGGAGAGGGGAGCTGGGCCAGGCCTGGCCTGGGCCTTTCACTCAGAGCCTCAAGGCCCCTTTGTGAACATCTGCCACCAGGGGTAGTGGTGTTCCTGCTGTTCCAGTTTCTCTTTTCTGCCCTCAGGTGGTTTTCCTGTCTCTTTCATCCTTGAATTATGGGTAGGTTTGAAAAGCATGATTCTGAATTCTGCCTTCAAATAAAGTTCAAAGGCACTTTCCACTTTCCTCTTCAAAACTCTTGGTGTTTCAGTGGTCTGAGGGCAGAAGCAGGCTGTCCTGAGCTTCATGCCAAGATCAGTCTGAAAAACAAATGAGTTTCCAGCCAGAAACACTGCACATCTGTGTACTGAGTGACGGCAGCTCATGCGTAATTAGATGGATGGAGGAAGGAGCCTCCTGCTTCTATCAGGGACCGACAGCTGCTGAACCAGATGTGAACACTACTTGGGAGGGAACAGACTGTAACAAGGAGAGAGACAAGTTTGCCAGGGTTGGCTCCTCCCCGTTTCCTGAGTTGGCCCTTACCAAGGCTCTGCTCTTCTCTGAAGTTGGAGTGAGGCTGGCAGCTGAGACTCACGTATCAGGATAACTGCATGATCCATCATGACACGGTCTACACAGGACTTATGTGTGTGCACTTTGCAGAGGGCCCAGCTAACCTGGCCTCTGCTCTCTCAGTTGGCAGTTACTTCATGCTCTTTCAAGAGCACTGTGGCATGTTATAGACGAACACTGCCCACTTATCAGTGATGTCTATGTAGGTGGCAGAAATAGGAAAGTCAACGCCAACGGAAGGGCAGGCCGTCCAGACACAAGGCTGGTTCTGCTGCGCTCCTTCCCAGCCGATGGGGGGAACTGCTCAAGTGGTGCATCCTAGAATACAAAACCCCTGCCCTGCAGGCCACAGCAGCACCACGTCTTCCCCTCCTTGGCATAAGACACAACATGTAACCAAGGTGGCATTTCAGAATCTGGGCTTGTCCACCGAACAAGAATCACGTTGTCCCCTGCACGCACCTGGCTTCTATTTCTGGTGATGGCTTCTGCTCAGCTGTCCTGAGATGGCCACTGCTTGTCTAATTCTAGCCGCCTCCCCCTTGAAATCTGAAGGCAGAGTATGGGGCTCCTCTTCCAAATCTGGGCTACTACAAAAACACCTACTGTTCCTGCCTAACAGACTCAGGAGCCAGCAGTCAGACATCCGAGGGGGTCATGGGCAATGTTCAAGATGAGGTCTGTTTGGGATCACTACCAATTCACTGTTCCAGATGGCTAGACTGCCATGTCAACAGTAGTGTTTACCCAACACCATTTTGGCCACCCAGCACTCAACTGAGTAATTAGTGTCTCCAGGGCCCATGGAATTAAATCAGTTTCTCAAACTCTTTGTGGGCCATGGATCCCGTTTTTTTGTTGTTTCTATTTTGTTTACATATATGTAAATAAGACCTTACATATACTGGCAGTTGATTTTCAACAAGGATACCAGGACAATTCAATAAAGAAAGTATTCTTTCATTTTATCTTTTTGAAGCTCTGTATCTCCCCCCCAAAAAATGGCCCGGTCACCCCCGATGCCTTCCTATGCACCGCTTCGTTACTGTCTAGTATCAGATATTCCTGCTGGATCCTTTCAAAGGTGAAAAGCCGACCTAGCTGCCCCTTAAAAATGGGCCCTTCACAAGGAAGTGCTCCATGGCTCTTCAAGGACGGCCGAGAGCAGAGGGCTTAGAAAACCTGCACTCAGGGCAGGGGCCCAACTTCTTTGTGGAGGGTAATTTTCCATTTCTCCAGAACTTTAACAGGGAATGTGGAAGACGTGCATAATGTGCTCTTTGGCGTGAGGGAGGAGCACGGACCAGCTTCTGTGGAATGAGGGCACCAGGCAAGCAGGTGGGGGTGCTGCAGAGGCTGCGTTGAAGGCTCTTCCCTCAGCCTAGAGCCATGGGTTGAACTCAGGGTTCACATCAGGAACAGCTTCAGTGCTTTAAAAAACTGCAGATGTTAGTTTCTGTGCCCTCTAAAATCAGAATCTGGACAAGAGGTTCATGGCCCCAGTTCTCCTGTGAACCCAAATGGAGACCCAGTGACCTCTAGGCCTTGTCACCCTATCCTACCACGTCCCTGAACAGCATTTAGCAGCCGGCCTCGGAAACAGGGCCAGAGTAGACGAGATGGCTCTGGGAGGGGGCTGGCCCAGGACCACCTCAAGTCTTTAAGCCTGCCCTGTTCAAAGGCCTGTTCTTGCTGCAAGTGGTGACACCAGGCTGGGGTCAGGGTGGCTTCTGTGTCACCCACTCCTTCCATGTGCAAGCGGCCACCAAGGCAGACTGCAGCAGTCGCTGCAGACACAGTCACGGAAAGAAGACACCTGGACTTGAAATTCTCATAATTTTAATGGTCAATAGCTTCTGGTTGGCTCTGGATGGTACAGTTAAACAATATACTTAAAGACCCTGCCCTCCCCCCCCCCCGCCCCTAAGCGTGTTCACACCCCTCAGTAGCAATGCTTCCATCAACATTCCACTGCCTGGTCAGGCTTCCACAGCTCAGGCCTGTGGGTTACGGAAATCCACATCTTAGTGTGATGAGTTGAAACAACCCTTGGTACATTTGTGATCTATGTTATTTTAAAAATAACAAATATTAAACCAAACACCTTCCTGGGCTCCACTGCCTCACAGAGCAAAAATGTTACTGTGCAATCTGAATACTCTGTTGTCTCTTGTGGGCTGGGCTGTTTGCTTCTCCCCATTCTACTGAAATCATACAGCGTAGAGTTCGTAAATCTTCTTTACACAGTACACCAGGGCAGCAAGTGCTATCGTATTGTGCAGTCTCTTTCTGTGCAAGTCGTCCTTCCGGACCAGCACCACCGGGGTGGAGGAAGTGAGTGTGTGCAGGGGCAGGCGGGACAGTTTATAGGCATCGTACTCCACTTGGTACTTGCAGCAAGGGTCAAACTGCCAGGAGATTCCATAGAGGGTGCAGCAGGCCATGCTCAGCACACCAGCAGGCAGGGAGATGTAGTGGGAGTAATCTAAAGGCAGTGCCAACGGGGTGAAGAGGCAGGCAGTGCCCGCCAGCACGGTGGTTTTGTGCAGACAGTTGCCCACGGTGATCCAGCGGGCGGTCTCATCACCGATGCGGGTGGGCTCAATCACGATGTACTTGTACTGGGCTTCCAGGGCCTGCTCCAGCTCATACTCAAACTGGTCTTGTGCATTCTCCCCATTGTAGATCTCGTGCACGATGTAACAGTCTGTGGCCGACAAGCTCACCCTTAGGATGGAGGGGCGAGAGAAAGAGACAGTTAGGCTGGACGCGCTTACTACATTTCTTTGCCGAGAGCTGGGGGGAAGGCCACTGAGGGGAAGTCTGGGCCTCGGGCTCAGCAGAGTGCCTGAGCTCTTGAGGGTAGTACATCGCACTTATGTTTTATCTCCCTTAGAACCCAACAGTCAAGATAATCAGTAAAGAATTGTTTCTCTGAAAGAATCCAATAATGAAACACAAAAGATGCAGGACGACTACCCTGATCTCTAAGATGATGACAACCTACAACATGTACTGGGCCTAATGCAGTGAGTGGCTGACAGGTCTGTGAGTTAGCAGAGGTGCCCCAAGGAAAGGATTTCAGCCTTGAATGACATTAGCACACAACAGAAGCCCAAGGTCAGCAAGGTGAAATGTGCTCTTCGTTAATCAGAGCAATTGCAGCAGGATTCGATGGAAACCAGTAGACCCCTGAGATGTAATGCCAAACACCCTGCCATTCGCACGGTTCAAAAGCAGTCATCCTAAGGGCTGCAGAGCACACGGCAAATAGGGTCACCTTTGCCTTGGGTGACTGAGAAGCAAACTCCTCTGATTCTTGCAGGAGGACAAGCTGCATAAAAGCCCCTCCCCAGGCCAGCAACCCCAGGAACCCCAGCCCAGTGCTTAGAAAAAGAAGCCCTTTGATTTCATTAGGAAAAGACAACATCTCAAGAACAGTAAAGACTGAAATTTAGTGGACATAAATAAGGGTCCCCAGATGTGCCCACTCATTCTGATCCTGGACGCCCAGGACTCTGTATTTATAGCCAGTAAATGCTTCTTACTCACACAAGAAACACCATTCACACACACCCACTTCAAGTGGCGGAGCTGATCTGACTTTCCCCCTGGGGACTAGGGAAGGGACTTAGCTCCGCATTAAGGCCAAGGGGGCCGGGGTGGGGGTGGGGGTGGGGGGATTTTAGGCAGTTTCAGGATTCTCAGTCTTAGGCCTCTGTAGTGCAAACTCTTATCCAGAGCAGAATCTTCCCACACCCTTGATGGGCCAACCTCATTGCAGACCTGTACACACCATGTCATTTTCATTGGGCCTGTTTCGGCCTGTCCAGGTCTTTCTAAATCTCCATACTGCCATCCAGCACATACTGTTTCTCCTAGTTTTGTATTATCTATTCATCTGATAAGCCTTCTTTAGCCCACCATGAGGGCTGCTAAACACAGCTCTTGAGGCTGAATCACACTGCTTAACCCGTATTATTACCAGACTGTGCAGAGCCATCTTCCTTCTGTCACATGCCTCAGTGAAAAGCAGCCCCTTCCCTTCAGGGGATGGTCCCCCATCAGAAAGGAAATGTGGCCCAGGGACTCCCATCTGGTTCCTGGTGACCACTGCTCCGCCGCCCAAGTCCATGCCCCTTCAACGGGGGCTCCGGATCAGTGTGCCGGGCCACACCAGGGTGAACATGGCCCACCCACCTGAGCTCCCATCGTCCAACGAGAAGCACAGCCCTCAGTGCTCAGGCAGCAGGCCCAGCAGCTCAGACGGTCCGGCACAGGCACACTACAGGGCCATGCTGTTCAGAGTCAAGCCAGGGGAGCCAGGCTCAGAGTTTCCTGGTCAGTGAGCATGCACATTAGGGGCCAGTGGAGGCTTTTAAACAAGATTGCCCCCTAGAATCCCTAAGTTGAGCATTAACATAGTGCCAGCCCCACTTCGAAGATGAAAGCAATTACATGTTACCGGTGGTGGAAGCTGGATTGTCAGGGGCAAACGTCAAGGAAAAAGGATGGGATCAGCCAGTGAGACCATACAGACAGGCCATCAAGCGCTCCTTTTAGTTATTACTCATTCTCAGGCAGGATCAGCGCAGTAAAAGCTACTTTTAGCAAATAAATAAGCAAATCTAAGAAGCAAGGTTTCACTCTAGTTGGATAAATGACTGACTGATGGTCTCCTGTGGTCACATTAGAAACAAATTACAAGCTGTTGGTAATGGACTGGTAGTGCCTCCAAGTGCAGAGGAAGGAGTGTCCCCCAGAAGGGCCTCCACTCACAAGTGGAGCCACTGTAAAAAAAGGTACTGCTGGGACTCAAGAAGAGAGAACTCTCTACCTTGAAAAGACAACTAATTCAGCTGAGTTCAGGGAAGCCTCCTAATTAGATGACAGGCCCTAAGGAAACTGCACTCGGGAGTCGTTCCCTAGGGATCAGACAAGAAACCTCCTAAACATGGGACATTCCCAACATGACACCTGCTGCATGTGCCAGTGATCAGGCTGCCTTTCCGGGGTGAGTTAATGAGCCGTTTCTGTAAGAACCCACCTGAAGTTTATGAAATGGGAAAAGCCGGGTTTTTCCTTGGAAGACCTTTGTGGAGTTTTCCCATTTGGTTTTAATTCAGAGAGGTAAGAGGGCGATCATTTCAATGACTACTCACTCCCACGCAGGAGTCAGCACTTTAGAAGCCACCTTTTAGCAAACAAGCAGGCCTAAAAGGAAGTCACGAGACATGGAAGACACTGGTAATAGGCTGCCTGCCGCAGGTGTACCATGCTTCCTGGAACACCATGTCTTACTTGTGGGCAAATCATCCCACTCCTATCCATCACTGTAAACCAACTCTCCATAGTGTGAAGACCAGAGCGTAACACTGACACAACTTCCCAGGCACCTGCAGACAAGGCAGCCCCAGCAGCCAGCCCAGCCAGCAGCACCGTAGACTAAACAATTCCTTGTGTAAAGCCAAACCTGTGACACCCAATTCAGGAAAGGGATTCTTAGTTTCCACCGAGAAAGGATGAAAACTGAAGTCTAGACATTTCGAGGATTCCATATGATGTACAGGGAACAGCAGCATTCAGAACATGGACACACCAGCAGGGAGCCCCCTTTGTCAGAGACTGCCCACCAAGCAGTCAGCACCCACCCCTTCCAACTGGGCTGTGGCAGCTAGGGTGCCATCTGCCCCTGAAAGGTGGGTTTTAAAGGCTGCCCAGACCACCAGACTCAGTTCTGCATGGTTGACATGAATTGTTACTTCAGAAACATGGGGTCTGAGGATGCCCAGGAGAGAGCCATGTCTTACAGCTGCCCAGCTACCCCAGCGCCCACCACCCACATAGGCTTGCTTTTGTTTCTGGGTCAAATGTAACCCAACTAAGGAAAACCAACCAACCCTCAATTTGAACCCTGGTACAAAACAGCAGATTAAAAAACAACAACAGCTAGTTGGAATCTTTTGAGCCCAGGCTTCCTAAGGGATTATATTTTTTGCTTTTCATTGCAGGTGTGAAATGACCAGTAAGAGAGTTTAAAGGGTGTTTTTAAAGAGAGAGATAGCACTGATAATGGAAAAGTCTCTTAAGAAATAAAGTTGAGTGTCAAGGCAAGTACAAAAGTGTTTATGGTATGCTACCTTTAGAGTGTGTGTGTGTGTGTGTGTGTGTGTGTGTATAGTTTTTGTTGCTGCTGACAGTAAATCAAGTTTATTTGTATTCACAGAACATACCGGGCGATTTCAAAAAGTATACATTTGCTTTTATATGTACAGGACATTTCTGGACAGATATACAAAGACCTAAGAAAGATGTCACTGGAGAAGCAAACAGAGTGGCTCTGGAAAGAAAAGAGGGTCCCTTTTTACCAAATGCCTTGAACCTTTAGCACTTACAGAACAGGGTTACTCTCCTAAACACCCTCTGCCAGCGCTGAGATCACTCCGCACGGGGAGCAGAGCACCCACCTGTCTAAGCGCCAGTAACTGCTGCAGACATTGTGCTCATGCCTGGGGCTCTTGAACCTGCCTCCTCTTGTGCTTGAAGCCCTCCTCTGCTCTGAATCCCCTCTGGTGGTACTCAGGAAATACTCAAAGAATCCCCTTAGGAACACACTGGCTTTCCAGTGAAAAGGTGGCCATCATGAGGAATCACAGGGCAAACTCCATTTCCTCTGGGATCTGGGCACTTCATGGTCCCCGAACCATTGCAAAGAAGGTCTCAAAGGAATCTGGGATTACAGAAGTAGTCTCAAACATGGGATCCCAAAGTCTGCAGACATCTCCCCAAAAGCCAGCTGCATGAGAATGTTCAGAACAGCACTGTCTGGTGAGAGCAAAAAATAATGACTGACCAGAGATAAACAGACGTCCTCCACAAGGGTGGACATGGAGTTACAGCTGCACACTTCCAGGCTGAATCCCTCACATTTAAGGTAGAGGGGAAAGCAAGTACACAACACACACAGATGGGTATTTCACATACACAATTCAAAAGCACGCGGAACTAAAGGATGTGGTATTTAGGAACGTTTTCATGTATGATAACTATGAAGACAAGCAAGAAAATGGTAATTCAGGAGCAAGGTGGCCTCTGCCTGACAGGGGGGACATCTGGGCCAAGGTAATGATAGTTTTCTACTTCTTAAGCTAAGTGGTGAGCACACAGGTTTATTAATTTTTTTTTAATTATGGCAAAATACAACAAAATTTACTGTCTTAACCATTTTTAAGTGTACAGGTCAGTAATGTTAAGCACATTCACACTGTTGTGCAACCAATCTCCTGAACTTTTTCATCTTACAAAACTAAAACTCCGCACCCATTAAACAACTTCCACCCTGCCTGACCCCCATCATTCTACTTTCTCTCTCTTTGAATATGACTTTTTTAGGTACCCTCATATAAGTGGAATTATACAGTACTTGTCCTTTTGTGACTGGCTTATTTCACTTGGCATAATGTTTTCAAGGTTCATCCATGTTATAAAGCATGTGTCAGAATTTCCTTCCATTTTAAGGATAGTATTCCAATGTATGTATATACCACATTTTCTTTATCCATTCATCCATTGATGGATTTTTTAGTGTTATTCACTATTGTGAATAATACTATGAACATAGGTGTAAAAGTATCTGTTTGAGTCTTTGCTTTCAATACCTTTGGATATATACCTAGAAATGGAATTGTTGGATCAAATGGTAGTTCTATTTTTTCTTTTTTGTGGAACCACCAGACTACACCATTTGACATTCCCACCAATAGTGCAGGAGGGTCCCAGTTTCTCCACACCCTCTCCACTGTTGTTTGTAATAGTAGCCATCCTGATGGGTGTGAGGTGGCATCTCATTGTGATGTGTACTTTTTATTTATTTATTTTTTTTAGCTGAGCCATCCTGTCACCTGTTGGCAGTTCAGCAGCTGCTCAGCTTGGGTCGGGACTCGAACCGCTGTGGCTCAGAGCTTGCACCCTTGAGCGTGCTCTTAACCAACTGAGCCACTCAGCCGGCCCGTGATGTGTACTTTTTTTAATAACAGCTTTATTGAGATAGAATTCACATACCATACAATTCACTCATTTAAAGTGTACAGTTCAATGGCTCAGCACTTTCACCTAGTTGTACAACAAACACCACAATTTTGGAACGTTTTCATCATCCCTCAAAAAACTCCCCTTCAATTCCCATTTTCTCCAGTCCTTCCAGCTCCTGGCAACCACCAATCTACTTCCTGACTCTGCAGGTTTGCCTATTCAGGACATTTCATATACATGTAACCATACAGTACATTGGCTTTTGTGATTCGCTTCTTTCATTTAGCATGTTCAATAGCCCTGTATCCCTGATGATGAAGAGACCAGAGAGCCATGGGCCCCGCACAGCCGAGGAGAGAAGGAGGTGCCCATTCCAAATCCAGCAGCTTCTGTGTGCCTGCAGAGACGCCTGCACTTGTAGGGAGCAAGCCCCCCATCGCAGCCAGTTCTGAGCACAGGCAGCTTCTCATGGTTAAAGTGTCACCTGGCCTCACACCCCTGCAGTCCTGCCAGTGAGGATAAGGAGAATTCCCTTTGCATGTTTCACTCAAGCAAGCACTGGCCAGGCTGCCCTGCAAGCCGCCATCCTTTTCTGGTCACACTGGAACCACAACCAAATCGCTCCTCGTGGAAGCATTTGCTTCAGGCCCACTTCCTGGAGCGGCCCAGGGACTCACAGGCCAGACAGAGGTGTGAACTACAAAAGGATGTCGATTCCAGGCTCCTCAAAAGTGATAATGTGTTTTCATCATGGTATTCCCAACACCCGGCCCAAATGTGACAGGTTCCCAACAGACATCAGCGGAAGTACATTTGAAATGAGTGACAGGAAAAGAAAAACAATTATAGTAATTAAGAGAACCGGTGGCTGAAAAATTTAACTGGGTCCATATGTCACATTGCCTTCCACCTAGTAAGCATGTGGTCCCTTGATCACCTATGATATATGAGGTGCTAGAGTCTACCTGTACCCCCAGGTCTAGCCCCAGTTTGCACTAACCAAAAATTGATTCCTCGGGAGCCAAAGAGAGCAGTAAAATTCTACGCTGTGGATTTAAAGGCCAGTTAGGACAAAAAGGCACAGCACGTAGCCCCAAATATTGAGAACAGTTCCAAACAGGCCAAGGAACTTCCACAGGGTGCCTGACATTTTCATCTGTTTCAGAGACAACCACATGCAAGAGAAAACTTTCCTCCCCTATGCTATGGGAACAAGAACATAGTCAAGAGGCCTGGATTCAAGTTCCCTCTTTAGTCACTGGCTTTGTATCCGAGGGCAAAACCCCTTGTTGCTCTGAGCCAGCTTCCCTGGTGTCAAATGGAGCATGGGCCCTAGCTGTCCCAGAGTGCTTCAGCAAAGACGGGATGGGGGCTGGGTGTGCAAACCAAAGTGACAACTGCAAAGCACCACCCAGTCTAAGGCACATGTAGCTGTTAAAATTTATTAAAATTAAGTAAAATCTAAACATTCAGTTCCTCACACACAGGAGCCACATTTCAAATGCACGATAGCCATATGTCGCTAACGGCTACTCTAATGGACAGCCCTGAGCTACAGAACTGTTATGACTACTATGTGATTATTGGCTTTCCTAAGACCTCGGTGGCCCATAAAGTTGCTGCTGGTGCCAGAGACAGAACACAGTGGCAGCTGGAGGTTCCTGTGTGCGCTCACTCAGTGGAATACTTTCTACCCCGTCCAACGGCCCTCACTGAGGAGCATGCATGCATGCCCCAGGCAGAGAAGCCCAACTGCAGCTTGGCCTCAGCTCCTCCTCACCTCCCTGGATATAAGATCATTCCTCTTTTCTTCACAAAGTTGAGCCTGAACTGGAATGCGGCCTAAAGGACTAAACCACAGAGGCACAAGTTGAAATCCAGATTGCTTCAGTGAATCAAGGAAAACAAATTCATGACAAAAATGAGGAACCCCAGCAAATCCTAACCTAGAATATCCAACGTCTGGGATCAGAATGTGCACAACTCCACCTCTGGCAGCCAGCTGAGCAGGACCCACCACCCTTGGGGCCGCACATATACAGACTTGGGTGCAGAGGCTGTGCCTTCATGGCTCATCCAGACCAGGAGGAAACAAACATTTCCACCATACACTAGAGCCAGAATGGGAGTCTTTCAAGAGATAAAATACCCCAAACTCCTAAGGGTCCTCAGCAATAAAAGGAAAGGATCAGATCAGAACAAGAGGAATGTATGCCACCTGCCCACATGGCTCGTGGACCATCTGTTCAGCTGGACTGAGAACTAAACCCTCTACCAGCCACCCAGGACCACATCTGTCCGATTCACAGATTAAAGCAAAGCTGTCAAAGGATCAAGTCCAGAGGAATAAAGCGTGCTACAGACAGATGTGGAAGAATCCCCCAGAATTGGCTACCTAAAAATGCTGGAGCAGATGGCTGCACAAATCAGGGGAGGGTCAGGCCACAGCAAAATGATTTCACCCTAAAACCAGAGCATTTGGTCCAGCAGCCCAGCCCTCTGAACACCCCAGGCCTTTACAGAATCAGATCAAACACACCTTGACATGATGATAAAAACAGACTGAGAGCACATGGCTATACTCACATTCCAACAATACGAAGAACTCAGGGATACTCAGGGCCCTGAGGAAGTGAAGACAAGCACCCCAAGGGGAAGGGTGGACTGTCTGTGAGCTGGTCCGGGTTGCCACCCAAGTGGCAGCACACACAGATACCTGCACTGTGCCTTCCTAGATGGGCAAGTGTGTCTCAAAGACGCCGACAGGATAAGTGGCAATCTGTTTCGTGTGCTCGATGCCAGTGTGCTGAATTCTGGACAAGAATTCAGGTTACAGCTCAGAGTCTGATGTTCTTCATTACAAACATTGTTGATTCCCTAGATTTAATGGAGTGGAGAGAAAAATCAACATGCAAGCAGCTTTCATTTTGCTATTTCTAACCCTTTCCTATTCTGGTCTAGACCAGGACTATCAATAGAACTTTCTGCAGCGATGGATATGTTCTGTATCTGTGCTATCCAACAGTTACAGCCACATGTGGTTATCAAGCACTTGAAACGTGGCTAGTGTTAACTGAGGAGCTTAATTTTTCATTTTATTTAATTTTAATTAATTTAAATTTAATTGCCACGTGACTAGTGGCTACTGAATTAACTCAGCTCTAAGCTCAAGAACCAAGTAAAGCAAGAATCCACACACTGTACTCTAAACTGGACCATCATTACCACACTGCTGACAACAGTAGTTCTTGTGGACAACCTGGCACCAGGAAGGGCCTTTAAATACAAGGCATGCTTTGGAGTTCACAGCCACTGGCAAATCTGAAAAGTCTGCCCAAAGCATAGCTCTGCTCCAGCCCTTGCCCAAAACCAGAAAATGTTTTCTTCAGTTTCAGCATAAAGCCGATTCCAACCAGGTGTGTACAGCAACTCAGGAAAGTGGTTTTACAATGTGGAGCTGGGATCTGAGTCAGCACAAATGTGACATGGAACAAAGTTATTTAAGAGAGCCATAAACAGCCTATTTCAGTCATAAGAGCCAATAATATGCTCAGGCCTCATAATCTATGGTGCTTGCCAATCAATTATTCCAGCCTGCCCCACCTAGTCTTCCCACCCACTGAGCAAGAATGGAGCCCTTAGCTAGCTGTGGGGCTGGAGGGGTTATGTTACCATCTGCTGCTCAGCATGGGAGGCTCTTAGGGAAACCAGGCTTCTCCAACAGAGCCAAGCTAGGGCCTCACAGCAAAGGCAAACGGAATCCAGCATCCTCGAGCATTATCTCAAAGGAAGACAGATAGTGCAAACATAGTGCAAACTGAGGGGGTACCCCCCTCCACGGTGCATTGTCTGGGAGGAGATGGGGTCACCCAAACTACAAAACCAGATGCCCCGTTCCTGCATGTGTGAGCAGGGCCTTCAGTTACAGGCCAAAGGTTGCAACCTGAACACCTAAGGAGATTAGGCAGGAAACTGCAATGAGTCCTGCTGTCAGGTGAGGAATGATGAACTAGAAAGCACTTGCTCTGACAAAACAAGTTGGCCACTACTCAGCTTTTCGAAGTTTTCTGTGAAATCTTTTAATTTATAAGCGTTTGCAAGTACACTTATAAACTCTTAAAAACTGAGGGTCAACAGTCAAGGGCTGGATTCAGCCTGTGGGCTGCTGGTTTGCAAACTCAGTTTTGAATTAACAATTGTCTCAAATCAAGGAGAAAAAAAATCCCCAATATCTAATTTCTTGTATCAGTAAAAGCTTAATAGTCCCTATATATGATGTCTGGGGCATTCCCATTTGGCCCTTTTAGTTGTTTTTATCCAGTAAGGAGGAATGCGTTTCTCTCTGATACTCTAAGTTTTCTAAACAGGCTATTTCCTATTTCTAAAGGATTAATGTTTGCTGTAAAGATCTTGAAAATGTTTGCTAATTTTTTGTTTGTTTTTTAAGATTTTATTGGGGAATTGGGGAGGAGAACAGCGTTGGGGAAGGGGAATAGACAAGTTGCTGTCCTTTTGTTCTTCAGTCTAGTTGTGGAGGATGTCACTTCACTGGCTCATGTTGGTATTATCATTGCGCTCTTCCCGGGTGAGGCAGTCGCTCACTGGCCATTGGATGGCCACTCACGGTGGCTCACAGCAGCTCACGCCAGCTGCTGGCCAGCCCCACTGCAGCCTACTCCGTTGCCGGCGACTCACGGCAGCCAGCTCCAGGTCGAGCTGGTGTTCACACCATCTTAGCCATAGAGGGTGCAGCATCACTGGTCCTCATGTGGGATCCGAACCGGGGCCCTGCTGCTCAGAGCTGGCATCCCAAGCCAACTCCTAACCAACATGCCACTCGGCTGGCCCTGTCTGCTAGTTTTTAATGCCATCTGGAAATCATCGAGGTCACTTTAATTTCTTTCTATGGTCCAATCTAAGAAATACAAGGTGGGAGTTGGAAAAACCAAAATATCTGCTTGCCATTCACTGCTTTTCCAAGGAAGAGGAAATACAGAAAGGACAATGATGGATAACTCTGAGTTCAAAAATAAAACACAAGTTAAAGGGGTCTGTCTATAACAGCTACCAAACACGAAAAATGTTCTGGGCTAGGAAAACCATCTCCAGGCAACAGCAATGAATATGTGATAGAATCAGCCAAAGAAAAGGAATAATGCAGAGTAGGGCAGTTGAGAGAAAGAGCGAGGGAAAGAGAGAAAGAGAACTCTTCTGTTTAACCGTCTTCACCAAAAAGACAAAAAAAAGCAAACAAGAAACTTTCTTTCTGACCTCTGCTATACCACTCATGCCATAACAGAATCGACAGGACAACAATCCAGGGGACTCCACCAATACACATCCTTTCCCAAACTTCTAGCGGCTTCTCCTAACTGAAACTGCTTTCCAGGAGCAAAAACTGTAAATGAAACACGAAAACTACTCCAATCTCCTTTTCTAGAAATCAGTTCTCCAAATCGAGATCCACTTAGAAGAAAGAAGCTCCTTTCTCCCTACTCACACACCATTCATTAGGAAAGGTCACTTTAAAGGACTTCCAGGGGAGGGACGCTTGCAGAAAACCCTCGAAAAGTCGTAAGAATCCCCTCCTCGAGAAGCGACAGCTCTCAGCCTGAGACACAACTGGGGAGGGTTAAGGCTCCCCCCATAAACGTGCAGACCACACTGCCCTTCCCGCAGCAGGTCCGCTCTGTGAAGGCTTCCCCTTTCTTCTCCCTCCCGGGAGCCAATCCTCGCCACGTCAGGGGCCGCGGCCGAAACGGCCCGCGTGTAGCCAGGAAGGGCGGGAGCCTCGGACGACTCTCGGCCCGCGGGCAGCTAGGCGGGTCCCTTGGGCCTGCGCGGGGCCCGAGTCCTCTCCGCGCGGCCCGGCCTCGGCCCAGACCCTGCACGGCCGGGGCCCACCTCGCCTGACCCCGCCATCGCCTCCTTTCCTGAGCCCTCCGAGGAGGCCGCTTCGGCCCGGATCGAGCGGGCGCCGGTTCCCACCCGGATCCCGGATGAGCCCGGACTGGAACCCCGCGTGCCCGGCGGGGGGACAGGAGGGTGGGCGAGAAGGGATAGCTCGGGAACTGAGGCACGGAGAGCGCTGCAGCCCAAGGAGGCTTCTCTGGCTCACCGGCTTCTGGGCCACACGCCCTGGGGAAGCAACAAGGTCCCATATCTCACCTCTCTCTGGCGCTACCGCCACCGCTGCCCGGGCCAAGGCGCCTCCTTCCCCACGCGGCCATCTTGGAGACACTCTGCTCGCAAATGTCTCGCGCCAAGGCGGCCTCGGGATAGCGGGTGTGAGGAAGGGAAATGTAGTCCGGTCCGCATCCAGGGACAGCTGAGAAGGTGGAACCTGAGTCCGCCCGGACTGCGATGCCCGCAATGCACCGCGCGCTGGAAGTCCCACCTCCTCGTGGTTGTCTGGAAAATGTAGTCCTCACCCAGGGAGGAGTGAAAGGGGCAGTTCTGGGCAGAGTCCTATTCAGGGCTCCTTTTTGAAAATTAAAATCCCCAAAGTTCACAGCCTGAGAGTCACAGGCGCCTACTTGTTTGTACGTCCTGGGGTTTCGAGAGCAAGGAGTTCAAGAAGAGTGGAAATGAAGGTGCCTACAACTCCCAGAGCGCTGCGCGGGAGGCGTCCTCGCGTCGCTCGCTGCCACCGCCAAGGGGACGCCGCGCTTTCTATGCGGCCGTCGCACAGCTTCCCAGCCTAGCAGGTTGCTGGAGCGTCCAGCCCTGCCACTCGGCCTCGCCCTCGCCCTCTGTGAAGGCGGCTGGACCTACCTTTGACAGCTGCCTCTGAGCTTTAAGGTCACCGAAGGGCGGGAGGCGGCCCCCGGGTCCTCTAGGAGGCAGTCGCTGCTCCCACTCCATCCCCTCAAATTCTCTGGACTCCAAGGGATACTTTGTGGAGACAAGACAGATGGGGTGCCTGCTGCATAGAGAGGTCCCTGCTTGCAGGCTGTTGGAAGAGAGTCTGAAAACAAAGAAAGAAATAGAACATGATCATTGCCCTGAAAGAAATAGGGTTCTGCGATAGAGAAAAGCCCATTTTAGATACGGCCACTAATACCCCTTCAGATCCCGGCCACACACCACACTCAGGTCCTGGCTGCAGTAATGTGAACATAATCTTATATTTCGGTGTCTTTGAAGGCATATGTTGGGCGAATCATCCCACCTGACGAGAGCCCTGCCCAGGACCTGGTATTTCCCTGCCTGGACGCTGCTGTGGATTCACTCAGCATGGACTAAACGAACCCAGTGATTCCTAGATGCCACTCCCTCAGACCTGAGGACTATTTGGGGGTTCCATTGCACTTTTTTCAACTTCTAGTCCCTTTCCTCTGCTTTCTGCAGACAATGTTGCCAGACATTAGTGGGTCCCATAAATATCTGCGCAACTCATGCCAAAATCTGCCCCACATTCAGGAGAAGGAGCACAGCACCTCTACTTAACACCCAAATCTGGGGGGAATTTGGCAAGCTGTCAGATGAGATGGGACTCATCATTGAGGATTCCTCAGCTCACATCTACAATAGTTTTAAATGCTTGAAATTCTCAGTCCCTCATTACCTACAAGACTAAATTTAAACTCCTTAGCACAATCTAGAAGCACTCCGCAGTTTATAGGTTGCTTACCTCTCCAGCTTCAACTGCCTCTCTTTCCTGTCTGGAACTTGCCAGGCTAGCAAATGCGGGGGTGGGGTGGGGGGGTTGTAAGTCCCTAGGTGTTCCATGCTTTGCCTAAAATGCCTTTTTCTCGGGCAGGCCGAGTGGCACGTTGGTTAAGAGCTGGCTTGGGACGCCAGCTCTGAGCAGCAGGGCCCCAGTTCCAATCCTACATGAGGGCCAGTGACGCTGCACCCTCTACAGCTAAGATGGTGAGCAACAGCTCGACCTGGAGCTGGGCTGCCGAGAGTCGCCAGCGATGGCGTAGGCTGCAGCCCCTGCTGCAGTGGGCTGCTGTAAGCTACCATGAGTGGCTGGCAGCCAGCGTGAGCTGCAGTTAGCCACTGTGAGTGGCCGTCCAATGGCAGCAAGCAACTGCCTCACTCGGGAGGAGCGCAATGATAATACCAACATGGGCCAGTGAAACGAAGTCCTCCACAACTAGACTGAAGAACAAAAGGACATCAACTTGCCTGTTCCCCTTTCCCGATTCCTCAATGCTGTTCCCCTCCCCCAATTCCACAATAAAATCTTTAAAAAATAAATGCCTTTTTCTCCCAGTCAACTATGCTTTTAGACATTGGGCCTGCCTGATCCCTCAGACTCTTCCTGTTGGGTAACACAACCCAACAAGTGCCAATGTGTAGCGTGTGCTATAGACCTCTGAACAATTACCATGTTGCCTTCTCACTGCCGACAGATAGGTCCGCTTTCTCTGTACCAGTGTGGTGATTAAGAGAGTTCCTAGGGATTCTAGAACAGCTGGGTTTGAAGCCTGGCTCCACACTCTGATCTGGGATTGTTTCTCAAGCTTCCTTGTTTGTAACATAGGGTGATATCAGTACCTCTCTTTAGGGGACTGCTGTGAGTATTACCTGAAATGACACATGTATGGAACTTAGAACAGCACATGAGGTAACAGTAAGAACTGATGGTTATATCGTGCCAAGCCCTGTTCTAAATATTTTAAGTGATTTAACTTTTTTGATCTTCAAAACAACCCTGTGAATATAATACTGTTAATATCAACATTCTTATTTTGTAAATGAAGAAACCAAGTTCCAGAGGACCTGAGTGACTGGCCAAGTTCACATTGCCAGTCAGGAATGGCACCAGGATTTGAACCCAAGCTGTCTGGTTGTAGAGATTATGATATGCTATGGTGTCTCTCAGGAAAAGCTCAGGAATGCCATTTCATCGTTAATGAGAACAGGTCTCATGTTAGTGTCTAGCACACAGAGGAAATGTAAGTTCTCAAATCAAATGTGGACCTAGGATAATTTTCCCATCTCCTAACTTCTAACATGTTCTGCTTCCGATCTGCTGACTTGAGCTGAGATTGCCTCTTGACCGTTGTTAGTGCACAGACATCTTCTGGAAGGTTCATAGGCAGGATGATTCACTCAGCATGTAATAACTGAGCACCCACAGAGTGCACAGCCTAAAATGGTGGAAATTGGGACTTCCATGGGCTCCCATGCAGTGGAGACTCCTGACAAGACCCCTGAACTGCTAGCAGAGAGGCAACCAGTGGGAAGATAGGTCCTGGCTGCTCCTCAAAAACAATCTGCCATTTTTCCTATTACCCTTTTCATTCATTCATTCTTCTAGCAAATGATTATTGAGTGCACACTCAGTGCCAGGTCCTCTTAGGCACAAGAAACACAGCAGTTAGTAAGACAAACACTGTTCCTGGTCTCATGGATTTTCCAGCCCAGTGAGATAAACAACTAAGTGCATAAATATTTTCAGAGAATGATAAGTACTAAGAAGAAATTAAGCAGGATAATGTAACAGAGTTGGGGATTATGGGTGGCTACAGAAGGTCTCTTTCAAGCGGTAACATTTTCATGGAACCTGAATGAAAACAATGAGTGTGGACATGAAGAGCTGGAGACAGAGTGTTCTGCACAGAGAGATCAAGAATGAAGGCTCTGGAGGGTGAGTGAGGTTGATGTGTTCCAGGAATGGGACCAGGGTGGCCGGAGCACAGTGAGGAGGGAGAGCTATGGGTTTGCCTTTGGTTAAGTAATTTTCTCTCTCTGTTCAATTTCCTGAACTGTAAAATGGGGGTAACTTTACTTATATTAGTCAGTTTTAATTTAGGAGGGGAAAGGCCACCCTGGGTATTTTAAACAGAAGGAATTTAATAGAGAAGTGCTGGGAGGCAGGAGAAGCAAGGGGTCAGTAAGAACACCCACAGATTAGTAAATGGAGGGAGCAGTTCTGGCCTCTAAAGCTAGAAGAGCAAAGAGACAAATAGTGTTTCCCAGAGACTGTGATTCCTGCTGCATGAGCAGGAGCCAGGAGCTGCACTCGCTGGGGCACTGCTGACATGCAGCTGCTGCTACCACTATAGCCTGAGGTGGCACCAGAAGCTCAGGGCGGGGATGGCTTTTCCCTCATTCACATCTTCCAACCCCCTGCCAATGCCTCTCACTGGCAGAGTCAGCTGGCAAGTGGGTCTGGGAAGTTTGCAGGCTTCCAGCACTTTTTGCTGCAGAAAAGAATCTACAAAGGTAAGTGTGGGATGAAAGCAGCAGCCACCATTCACATACAAGCTACCTTGCAGGGCTCTTTTGAGGAGCAGAAATGAGTATGTGCTCAACAAAGTATGCCTATTCTTGTGCTTCATAGCATATAGTAGGCACTCAGAAAAAGTCTAATCTTCCAAAAATGTATCTTTGGTATAATATTTCTACATAAAGTTTTGAACTTATGATTAAAAGCATCAAAATGAGCATTTTAGAAATTGAAATTTAAGAAGTTCCAAGATGTTGGATTAGATAAATGCTATGCCTACTGCCTCCCAGGATCACACCAAAATTACAAATAAATTATAGAACAATCAACCTCAAAAATCATCTGAAAAGAATGAAACAGACCCCTATAACTAAGGATCTAAATAAGAGGCCACATCGAGACTTGTAGGAGGGCCAGAGATGCAAAGCAGGCTGACCCCAAACACACAGATAGTGGTTGAACACTGGGAGGGGCAACTTCTTGGTGAAAGTACCGCTGGAAGAGGGAGGGGCCCCAGCCCCACAGTGGGCTTCCCAGCCCAGGTGTTCTGTGCTGGGAAGAAGAGTTCCCACAACATCAGGCAGTGAAAATCAGTGAGGACTCTCTCTGTTTATCCTGGTGAGACGGAAGGGGACTGGAAACCCAGATGCCTTCTTAAAGGGACTGCACACAGACTCGCTCACTTGCAGACACTTACCTAGTCTCCAGTGGAGGGGCACCAACTCAAGAGGTGCCAGAGACATACGGGGAAGACTGAGTTGTATGGCTTCCAAGCAAGGGCTGAAGGGACCAGACATTGTCCCTGTATGGAGCCTGCCTCATGTGTAGCCTATAGGAGGGGGCCATCTTTTCTATGTTGAACCCTTGCCCAAAGGGCTGAATCTGAGACCAAATTGGCCTGGTAAAATCCATGCATGTGCACCACCTTGGTGACGCCATGGGTTCCTGTCCTGCAGAGTTACATCATTGGGAGCACTCTCACCTACTGAGCAGCTAGCCCCACCCCACAAGCTGTGGAAGCCTTTTACATCAGCAATGGCCTGTGGCGACCAGAGGAACGTTTGGTGGTGAACAGCAAGCCACAACCTGCACTGCAGCTTCTTTTGGATGGCTCTTGGTGACCTGCGGGTGAGGTGAGCAGTGGATAGCTGTGGTGTTCTCAGGGCATTTTGGGAAATGATCATGGGCCTAGAACTAGTGCAAGAACCAAAACTGCATTAGCTTTATAAAAACCACTGCCCATGCCATAACTCCCTAGAACCCCACCAGGCCCACTTAAGGCTGCATTGCCAGAGGCACTCTCAACACCAGGTTGACCAGCCCGGCCCATGTACCTAAAAAGGCTCTTTCAACAGCTGAGCCTTTTGCTAAGCAGCCCCAGGCCCAATACTGATGGCAACTGGCCTCAGTTCACAGCAAGGCCACCTCCACATGCCTCCAAGTCCAGCACAGGCAGCAACCAACCACGTATAGCTTTGTAGCTCCTACAAGATAGCCTCAGACCAGTCACAGGAAAGGCTGAAATAAGCTTACATAGGAGCCCCTCCCAAAAGACGCCAGAAACAGCACACCCAGCATCCAGCTTCAGAAAACACCAGAACACTACCTGGTTAGACCCATAAACTGCACACACAAAGGGGGGCCTCAACAGGCACAAGAACTCAAGGGGGCAAACAGCCCTCTGAAAGGTCAGCTCCAGAGAACAGATCATACACTGTGGGCATAACCAATCCTCACAGTTAGTCAGCCTGGGAGTCAATCCCACCTACTGACACGCCAAAAGCAATTAAGGCTCAACTATAACAGGAGAACACACACAACACACTTAAGGGACACTCCTGGAACACACACACAGGAGATCAGGGAGACTGTGCCATTGGACCACACAGGACACATACTACATAAGGCCACCGGCAAAGACTAAGAGACATAGGTGATCTACCTAATACATAGAAGAACAGAGAGAGGCAACCAAAATGAGGAAACAAAGTAACATGTCTCAAATAAAAGAAAAGGAGAAAACTCCAGAAATAGAACTAAACAAAATGGAAGCAACAAACTTATCAGACACAGAGTTTAAAACACTGGTTGTAAGAAAGCTTAAGAAGCTTAGTGAGAATTTCAACAAAAGATAGTAAGGATAAAAAAGGGCACAGAAACCATAATAAAAAACCAGTTAGAAATAAAGAATACAACAACAGAAATGAAAAATACTCTAGAAAGAATCAATAGCAGATTAGATGAAGCAAAGGATTGAATCAGCAATTTAAAAGACAAAGTAGCAGAAAAAAAAACCAGAACAGCAAAAAGAAAAAAGAATGAAAAACAAATTAAGATAGTTTAAGGGACATTTGGGGCAACTTCAAGCATAAAAATATTCACATCATAGGCGTCCAGAAGGATAAGAGAGGGAGGAAGGGACCCTATTTAAAGAAATAATGATTGAAAACTTCCCTAACCTGGTGAGGGAAATAGACATGCAAGCCCAGGAAGTGTGGAGTGTTCCAAACAGGCCCACACCAAGACATATCACAATTTAAATGGCAAAGGTTAAAGACCAAAGAGAAAATCCTCAAATCATCACGAGAAAGACAACTAGTTATTGATAAGGTAGCTCCCATAAGACTATCAGCTGACTTCTCAACAGGAACTTTGCAGGCCAGAAGGGATTGGCAGCAAATTTTCAAAGTGGTGCAAAACAAGGGCCTACAACCAAGACTACTATACCCAGCAAGGTTATCATTTAGAATTGAAAGAGAGATTTAGAGCTTCCCAGACAATAAAAAGCTAAAGAAATTCATTACCACCAAGCCAGTATTACAAGAAATGTTAAAAGGACTTCTGTAAGCAGAAGAAAGGAGAAAACAAACAAAGGAAGATAAAAAATATTAATAATAAAATGGCAATGACTGTGTACCTATTGTCAGTAATCACTTTAAATGTAAATGAATTAAATACTCCAATCAAAATACTGGATAAGAAAACAAGATCCATACATATGCTGTCTACAAGAGACTCACCTCGGATCCAAAGACATACATACACTGAAAGTAAAAGGATGGAAAAAAGTTATTTCATGCAAATGAAAACAAGAAAAAAGCTAGGGGTAGCAATACATATATCTGACGAAACAGACTTTATTTATTTATTTATTTAGTTTGTTTGTTTGTTTGTTTGTTTTAGCTGAGCCATCCTGCTACCTGTTGGCAGCTCAGCGGCTGCTCAGCTCGGGCTGGTCTCGAACCGCTGTTGCTCAGAGCTCACACTCTTGAGCAAGCTCTTAACCAACTGAGCCACTCGGCCGGCCCGAAACAGACTTTAAAATGAAGACTATAATAAGGGACCAAGAAGGGCATTATGTAATAAATAAGGGATCAATCTAACAAAAGGACATAACCCTAGTAAACATTTATGCACCCAACATAGGAGCACCTAACTATATAAAACAACTATTGAACAACATAAAGGCAAATATCAACAATAACACAACCTTAGTAAGAGACTTTAACACCCCACTGACACCAATAGACAGATCCTCCAGACAGAAAATCAACACAAAAACAGCAGCCTTAAATGACACACTAGACCAGATGGATTCAATTTTTTTTTAGAACATTACACCCCAAAGCAGCAGAATATACATTCTTTTCAAGTGCACATGCAACATTGTCAAAGATAGACCACATAGTAGGCCAAAACAAGTCTTAATAAATTAAGAAGATTGAAATCATATCAAGCATCTTCTTGACCACAGTGCTATGAAACTTGAAATCAATAACAAGAAAAAATCTGAAAAACACACAAATACACGAAGGCTAAATAACATGTTACTAAATAATGACTGGGTCAACAATGAGATCAAGGAAATCAAAAGGAGGGTTGGCCAAGTGACTCAGTTGGTTAAGAGCTTGCTCAAGAGTGCGAGCTCTGAGCAACAGGGTTGCTGGTTTGATTCCCAGCTCGAGCTGAGCTGCTGCTGAGCTGCCAACAGGTGGAAGGATGGCTCAGCTAAAAAAATAGAAATCAAAAGGTACCTTGAGATAAATAAACAAAAATGAAACATAATGACCCAAAATCTATGGGACTGCTAAGAGAAAGTAATCCTAAGTGGGAAAGTCATAGCAATGCCTAAAGAAATAAGAAAAACCTCAAATCAACAATCTATCTTTACACATAAGGGAACTGAAAAAAAGAACTGCAAAATAAGTCAAAGAGAGTACAAAGAAGGAAATAATAACAATCAGAGCGGAAATAAATGAAATAGGCACACACACACACACACACACACACACACACACACACACACACACACACACCGCAATACAAAAGATCAATGAAATGACGAGCTGGTTTTTTGAAAAGATAAACAAAATTGACAAACCCTTAACTAGATTCATCAAGAAAAAAAGAGAAAGAACCCAAATAAGTAAAATCAGAAATTCAAGAGAAGTTATAACAGATACCACAGAAATACAAAAAAAAAAAAAGAAAATACTATGATCAGCTATATGCCAACAAATTATACAATCTGGAAGAAATGGATAAATTTCTAGAAGCATACCATCTTCCAAGGCTGAATCAAGAAGAAACAGAAAATCTTAACACACCGATTACTAACAGCACAATTGAATCAGTAATCAACAAGCTCCCAACAAACAAAAGTCCTGGACTTTTGGCTTCACAGCTGATTTTTACCAAACATTCAAAAAAAATATTAACACCTATTCTCCTCAAACTATTCCAAATAATCCAGGAGGAGGGAAGACTCCCAGGTTCATTTTGCGAGGCCACCATTACCCTGATCCCCAAACCAGACAAACACATTACAAAAAAAAGAACGATAGGCCAATATCTTTAATAAACATAGATGCAAAAAAGTCCTAAACAAAATATTAGCAAACCAAATTCAGCAATATATTAAAAAGATCATACACCACATGATCAAGTGGGATTCATTCCTGGTATGTAAGGTTGGTTCGATATCAGCAAATCAATTAACATGATACACAACATAAACAAAATGAAAAAAATAGAAAAAATATGATCATATTAATAGATGCAGAAAAAGCATTTGACAAAATCCAACATCGATTTATGAGAAAAGCTCTCAGCAAAGTGGGAATAGAGGGAACATATCTCAACATAATAAATGCTATATATGCCAAATTCACAGCTAATCTCATACTCAATGAGGAAAAGCTAAAAACATTCCCCTTAAGATCAGGAAAAAGACAAGGATGCCCGCTTTCACCATTTTTATTTAACATAGAACTGGAAGTCCTATACGCAGCAGTCAGACAAGAAAAAGAAATAAAAGGCATCCAAGTTGGACAGGAGGAAGTAAAATTGTCATTATTTGCAGAAGACATGATACTGCGTATAGAGAATGCTAAAAATTCTACCAAAAAAACTATTAGAACTGCTAAATGAATTTAGCAGGATACAAAATTAATATTCAGAAATCAGTTGCACTTTTATACACCAATAACAAACTATCTGAAAGACAAACTAAGAAAATAATCCCACTTACAATTGTATCAAAAAATACCAGGGGTGCCAAAAAGATGTATACATGTGAGTTGTATTTATCTTTTGTTATTGGTATATATTGAGGATTACAATTTTAATACAGTGTTTTCCTTTCTTAAAATGTGTATCCATTTTTTTTGGCACCCTCTGTACTTAAAAATAAATTTAACCAAGGAAGTAAAAGACCTGTACTCAGAAAATTATAAGACATTGAAAAGAGAAATTAAAGAAGATACAAATAAATGGAAACATAAACCATGCTCATGGATAGGAAGAATTAATATATTTAAACTGTCCATACTACCTAAAGCAATATATAGATTCAATACAATTCCTATCAAAATACTAATGGCATTTTTCACAGAACTAGAACAAACAATCTTAAAATTTATATGGAACCATAAAAGACCCCGAACAGCCACGGCAATCCTGAAAAAGAACAAAGTGGGAGATATCACGCTACCTAATATCAAACTATACTACAAGTCCATAGTAATCAAAATAGCATGGTATTGGCATAAAAATAAACACCTAGATCAATGGAACAGAACAGAGAGCACAAAAATAAATCCATTCTTATATGGTCATTTAATCAAAGGAGGCAAGAATATACAGTGGGGGTAAATATAGTCTATTTAATAAATGGTTCTGGGAAACCTAGACGGATGCATGCAAAAAAAAAAAAAATGAAACTGTGTGAGCTCTGAGCAACAGGGTGCCGATTTGATTCCCAGCCCGAGCTGAGTTCCAACAGGTGGCAGGATGGCTCAGCTAAAAAAATAGAAAAAAAAGAAAAAGAAACTGGACCACGATCTTGCGCCATATACGAGAATAAACTCAAAATGGATTAAAGGCTTAAATGTAAGACCCAATACCATAAAACTCCTTGAAGAAAATATAAGAAAGTAAACTCTCAGACATTCCCTTAGTAATAATTTTACTGATATACCTCCTCTGGCAAGGGAAACAAAAGAAAAAATAAACAAATGGGACTACATCAAACTAAAAAGTTTTTTCACAGCAAAGAAAACCATCAGCAAAATGAAAAGACATCCTAGTAAATGGAAGAAGATATTTGCCTGTGATACATCTGATAGGAGGTTAAAACAAAATAATTATACACATCCATCCATCCATCCATACATACATACATACATACATATATTCTCATACAACTCAACACACACACACACACACACACACACACACACACAACAATCCAATTAAACAATGGGCAGAGGATCTGAACAGACATTTCTCCAAAGAGGACATACAGATGGCCAATAGATATATGAAAAGATGCTCAATGTCACTAATCATCAGAGAAATGCAAATAAAAACCACAATGAGATACCACCTCACTCCCGTCAGAATGGCTATTATCAATAAATTAACAAACAACAAGTGTTGGTGAGGATGTGAAGAAAAGTGAACCCTTGTGCACTGTTGGTGGTACTGCAAATTGGTGCAGCCACTATGAAAAACATTATGGAGGGTCCTTAAAAAAATTAAAAATAAAACTACCTTATGACCCAGTAATTTCACTCCTGGGTATTTATCCAAAGAAATCTAAAACACTAATTCGAAAATATATATGCACCCCTAAGCTTATTGCAGCACTCTTCACAATAGCCAAGAAATAGAAACGACAGAAATGCTCATCAATAGACGATTGGATAAAGAAATTGTAGTATAGAGACGGCCAGTTGGCTTAAGTGGTTACAGGCAGGGTGCAGTGCTCATAACACCAAGGTTGCCGGTTTGATTCCCACATGGGCCTCTGGGCTGCACCCTCCATAACTATTGGGTCGTCGGAAAAGTCATGACATATTTTGTTTACGATTTTCAAAGGTCATTTATTTATATAAAGAATAAAGATCAATCAATGATATAGTGCTCATTTTGTTTGATGACCTTTTGCCATCTTTTTTTTTTTTTTTTTTTTTTTTTAGCTGAGCCATCCTGCTACCTGTTGGCAGCTCAG
>NW_017731614.1:289278-325127 GCF_001890085.2 Hipposideros armiger | reverse complement strand
AGCTTCATAATTCCTCGTTCATAGAAGGACCTGTCTTTATTTGCAAAAAACTGAACAAGGTGCTGATTTACAGCCTCATATGAATTGAACGCTTTACCACACAAAGAGTTTTGTTTGTTTTTTTAAGATTTTTTTTATTGGGGAATTGAGGGATGGGAACAGTGCTGGGGAGTTGGGGGAATGGGAACAGACAAGTTGCTGTCGTTTTGTTCTTCAGTCTAGTTGTGGAGGATGTTGCTTCACTGGCCCAAATTGGCACAATCATTGCACTCTTCCTGGGCGAGGCACATCAGTCGCCGGCTTCTGGAAGGCCGCTCACTGCAGCTGCTGGCTGCTCACGCTGGCAGCTGGCCACACAGGGTAGCCCATGGCAACCCACTGCCACAGGGGCTGCAGCCTATGCCGTCGCTGGTGACTCACAGCAGCCCAGCTCCAGGTTGAGCTGTGTCACTGGCCCTCATATGTGGGATCCGAACCAGGGCCCTCTGGCATCCCAAGCCAGTTCTTAACCATCGCGCCACTCGGCTGGCCCCACACAAAGAGTTTTGAAGAGAACAAAACAAGTGAAAGTCTGGCAGTGCAAGGTCAGGCAAGTATAGTGGGTGTGGCAACATATCCCATCCAAGCTCCAATAATTTTTGACGGGTGATCAAACGTGTGTGGTCTCGCATTGTCGTGATGAAACACAACTTCTTTACAATTAACAAGCTCTGAACATTTCTGGATGATGGATTCATTCAAACTGTCCAATTGCCAACAGTACACATTCGAATTGTTTGGTTCCTTGGTAGGAGCTCGAGAAACATGACACCTTTAAAATCCCACCACATTGAGAGCATAACCTTCCTCTGATGAATGTCTGCTTTTGATGTCGTTTGAGGTGAATCATCACATCAGGACCAAGACCGTTTGCGCACCACATTGTTGTAAACAATCCACTTCTCATCACCAGTTATCAGTCATTTCAAAAAAGGATCGTTTCCTCACGTTTAATGAGCATATTGCAGATGTTTATACGTGCCGTCAAATGAACTTCTTTGAATTCATGCAGAACCCAAATATCAACCTTGCTTACTATGTATCCCAGCTTCTTCGGGTGGTCATGAACACTTGAATGATGGATGTTCAATGTTTCTGCAATCTTTCGTGTCATGTAACGTGGGCTTGACTCGATCAATGCCTTTATTTTGTAGTCATCAACCTCGGTGGGCCTCCCTGACCGAGGAGTGTCGTTGAGATCAAAATCACCAGTACGGAATTTTGTGAACCATCATTGGCACTGGTGTTCTTGTAGAGCATTGTCACCATAAACTTTATGCAACTTTTCACAAGCTTGACGCACGTTCTTCCCTTTATGGAAGTAAAACAGTAAAATATGGCAAAAATGCACAGTTTGGTGTTCCATCTTCAACTTGTAAAATCTTCAAAATTTAACCAAATCACTCAATTTTTTTTTTTAGAATGAAGCTAGGACTGTCAGCTGTCAAATGACATAGCAATAACATAGATGCAAATGACGATAGTACTTCCAAAAATGAACTAGTGCCATCTATCACAAACATACATCATGACTTTTCCAAAGACCCAATAGATTGAAACAACTACTTCACTTGGAGCTGATGAGTCGTGGAAAAACACACTGTTTCCAAATAAAATAAAATAATAAAAGAAAAGAAAAGAAAAGAAATTGTGGTACATTTACGAGTATATACTGGAGTATTACTCTGCCATAAAAAAGAATGATATAGGGCCGGCCGAGTGGCGCGATGGTTAAGAACTGGCTTGGGATGCCAGAGGGTCCCAGTTCGGATCCCACATATGAGGGCCAGTGACACTGCCCTCTACAGCTAAGATGCTGATAAACAGCTCAACTTGGAGCTGGTCTGCCATGAGTTGCCGGCAACGGCATAGGCTGCAGCCCCTGTGGCAGTGGGTTGCCATGGGCTACCGTATGTAGCCAGCAGCCGCAGTGAGCGGCCATCCAGAAGCCGGCGACTGATCTGCCTCGCCTGGGAAGAGCGCAATGATGGTGCCAACTTGGGCCAGTGAAGCAACGTCCTCCACAACTAGACTGAAGAACAAAAGGACAGCAACTTGTTTGTCCCCCTTCCCCCAATTCCCCAGCACTGTTCCCATCCCCTCAATTCCCCAATAAAAATCTTTAAAAAAAAAAAGAATGAAATCTTACCATTTGCAACAACATAGATGGACTTAGAGGATATGCTAAGTGAAATAAGTCAGACTGAGAATAACAAATACCATATGATCTCACTTTTATGTGGAATCTACAGAACAAAATAAATGAACAAACGAAACAGAAATAGGCTCATGGATACAAAAAACAAAGTGATGGTTGTTAGAAGGGAGGGGTTTATGGAGGATGGGTGAGAAAGGTGAAGGGATTAGGAAGTACAAATTGGTAATCACAAAATAGTCATGGGGATGTGAGATACAGTATGGGGAATACAACCAGTAATGTAAAAACTATGTATGGTGTCAGATGGGTACTAGACTTATTGGGGGGATCACTTCATAAACTATATAAATGCCTAACCACTGCCCTGTACACCTGAAACTAATATAAAATAATATTGAATGTCAACTATAATTTTAAAAAATGTAGAGTCACAGGATGTAAAGTGCACAATAGGGAATATAGTCAATGGTATTGTAATAGCTATGTACGGTATCAAATAGGTAGTAGACTTGTTGGGGCTATCACTTTGTGAGGTGTGTAAATGTCTAATCATTATGTTGTTTTTTACTCCTGAAACTAATAAAAAAATTTTAATAGAATTTTAATTCTGAGTGGGTAATATATTCACATTGTGCAATTCAAATTACAAAACAATATGCAGTGAACATAAGTTTCTCCCATCTCCCCATTATCTAGCCCTCAGTACCTTCCAGAGCTAGCACTGATACTTCTCTATGTATCCTCTACAAACAATCCATATGTAGGCAAGTGTATACATATATATTAAAAACAACTGTTTTCCTTTACCCTAAAGGTACATACTGTACACACTGCTCTGTGTACTGTGTTTTCCACTTTACTATATCTTGGAGATCACTATCAGCACACATCGGATTTGTTTTAACAGAACATGGCATCCCATGATTAAATATGCCATTTTATTAGCCAGCCTCCCAGTAGTCTTTACTGTTTCAAAGAGTGCTGCAATAAATATGCTTGCACAGCTTCCTGGGGCCCATGTGTACGTATTACTATGGGATAACTCCCTGAAGAGAGCTTGCTGGATCAAAGGGCATGGGCACTTGTCATTTTGATCAATGCTGCTGAACTGCCCTCCACTCCCACCAGCAACATACGACCATGTGTGTTTTCTCACAGCTTCACCAGCACAATCTTTGCAACATCCCAGCTGGTGCTCCAGACATTGAGGAGCAGAGACAAGCTCTCCCTGCCGAGTCCTGTCTGGATGCCTGAACCCTAAGCTCCATGAGCAGAATAAAATGGCTGTTGTTTTATGTTACTGTGTTTTGAGGTGACTTGTGACATAGCAATAGATAGCTGAAATAAGAGATCCAAAAATCCTGTTGGCAGATGTTCTCCACTTGGTTTCCCCACCAGCTGGCCTAATGGTGCTCAGTTGCGCAAACGCCCAGCCATTAGCCCTGTTGCATCCAGCCAGTAGCCCTCCAGGATGTCCCTGGGGAGCCTCAATCATCCCGGCCATCAGCATCCTATCTCAGACATGGGAAAGGCCATGGGTCCATGCACAGACAATACTCATGGGGAACCTTGAGCACACACCTGTTATTACCCAGAAGATAAAACAGTTGGTGCAGTTTTACAGCATGAGTCTCAAAAGGCACAGATTGCCCCTGATGTATCTTCCTATTCTCCTCACTGGCAGCCAAGAGCAGTCAGCAAGAGCAGCGAGTGCACTCGGCAGCCGTGGAAATTTGTAGATGTGTTATTCACATGTATATCACCAAACCCTTACTGAGCAGCTGCTTCATGTCAGGTCCTGGAAAATCCCTGGTGATAGAGAAATAAATGGACAAGGCCCCCGCCTTCCATCATCCCACTTGGAGAATCAGGGCTGGGGAAAAACACAGAATTCAGGTGCAGAAGGGTGACACAGGAATTTCAGTTTTAATATCAGGAAGGTCCTGGGCAAATGGCCACGTTAGTCACAGCAGGGTGTGGTGAGCAAAGCAAAAAAAGGGTGCCTTTTTATAGCCCACTTTATAGCACATGCCACCCTCATGACAAGCCACTGAGGGAGGCGAGACATCTATTAGCATTTTGATTTCACAGACAGACTGGGGCTGGGAGGTGGCCAGGGAAAGGGAGAGATTTAGGATAGTCTCAGGACATTAAACATATTCATATTCGTGTGCTAGGGCTTCCATAAAAAAGTACCACAGACTCAGGGGGTTAAACAACAGAAATTTATTTTCTTAGGATCCTGGAGGCTGGAAGTCCAAGATTGAGGTGCTGGCAAGGTTGGTTTCTCCCAAATCCTCTCCCTTGCTGCCTTCTTGCTGTGTCCTCACATAGTTGTACCCCTGTTTACACACACCTTTGGGGTGTCGCTTTGTGTGTCCAAATTTCCTCTTCTTATAAGGACACCAGTCAGATTGGATTAGGTCCCCCAATGTGACCTCATTTTACCACACCTTTTTAAAGATGCTATCTCCAAATATAGTGACATTCTGAGGTGCTGGGGGTTAGGACCTCAGGAGGACAGAGTTCAGCCCAGAATACACTCTCCCAGTTTGGATTGAGGCCACAAAATGAAGCGAGGCCCCTCATCCTCCATGCCCTGACAACCTCCAGCTTAATAGGACCCATCCCAAGATGAAGAGGAGACATCTCTGAGAGACCCCAGTCTAGCCTAGCACTAATGACAAAGATATTGTAAACCCACATATGTCCTTGTAAGTTTTCCAGTAGCCACATTTTAAAAAGTAAAAAAAGACAGGTGAAGTTAATTTTAATAATATATTTTATCTAACCCAATATATCAAAAAAACTTAACCTAAAATATCCAAAAAATTCAGTGTTAATATGTAATTTAGACTACAAATAAGGTATTTTACATTTTTCTTTCCATACTAAGTCTTCAACATTCGGTGTGTAATTTCTTCACACTTAGAGCACGTCTCAGTCTGGACACTGAATTTTCATCAGGAATACGTGATCTGTATTTAGATTTCATAAAGTTTACAGTTGATAAGTAGATTCACATACCCAAATTGTTTCAAACATACTCAAAATGTTTCCAATAACTAAATTGAATATTGGCCTTAACATTTGCAATTAAATAAGTTAAAATGGAATAAAACTGAGAATTCAGCCACTTGGTCACACTAATTGCATTCTGGGCTCAAAGGCCAAGGTGGCTTGGTGACTCCATCATGTGTTGGGCAGAAGGAGCAACAAAGCTGGGGTGGTGGGGTGTTTGACAACAGGCAGAGAGTGAGGGGGGTGCCAAAGGTAGGGTGATAGCAGGGACAGCTGTCTGCGAAGAGGAAAGGAGGCAGGCCAAGTTCTGGGAGCACACAGGAGGACATTCCTCTCCTCAGCGCCTGCTCCCCGCGGCCCTCTGAGCTCACGCATCTCAGAGGAAACTTCTTTGGTGGAGGGCAGGTTGGGCTCTCATGGCCCACTGTGAAAGGGAAGGTGATGCGACCCGCGCACCAACCAAGTGCTCCCGAGCCCACCGAAAGGGTACCTGATAGGATTGGGTGGGAGACTGGAAAAGAAGGAGACTAGAGACGAAAGCTGGGAACAGGAAGTCCACCCAATGCTGCTGGCAGAGAGTGGCCCCGTTTATTGTTTACACACAGCTTTTATAACAAAAGTTACTTTTTTTAGGTAGGGTGGTTTTGGGAACTTGAGGGAATAGTCCCCTCCTCCCAGGGAACATCTCCCCCTGGGGCTTTCCATAAGGTGTAGGGAAGCAATCTTCCCAGGGTTAAAGCAAAACGTAACAGGCAGAAACTGTTAATAGGATAGCAATCCACTCTAGCTTTCAAGGCCATTGACTGTTTTCTCCTCAGCGGCCAACCTTCCCACACTTCTCACCCGGGCCTGAGAGCCTGTCAGCCTGCCAGCTCTCAGGCTTAACCCTTACTATAAACCTCTAGCTCTCAAGCTTAACCCTTACTGCAAGCCTCCAGCTCCCTACAAGAAGGAGCTTGTAAGATGAGAATAAAGGTCATGCTTCCCAGGTGAGCACGTGTGGATGCCTACTGAACCTCACGCACCCCAGGGGTGCACACAGAGGGGCATCCCAGGCCTCTGTGCCCAAAGTAATGGGGCTTGGAAGCAGGAAGCTGGATTCTCAAAGCCAGGGAGGGTCAAAGTCACCCTCGCCTCTCAGCTGAGGCCCCCTCCCTCTCCATCCCCTCCTTCCCCACCACCTCTCCCACTGGGCACAAGTGCTACTGTTCAGCTGAATGGGGGGAAAGAAGGGGCATTTGAGACTGTATCTCATCTGATTTGGTTTTAGGATGGAGATGGAAAAGAGCACCTGAACCGAAATAGGAGTTGGTGGGGATGGGGGGAAAGGGAGGCAAGGCCCCTGTGCCCCTGTGCTCATCTTGCCTGCGGAAGGAGGAGGAGAGGAGCTAGGGAAAGAGAGACCCCAGGGAGGGAGAACAGAGAAGGATGTCATGGGGGACATTAGATTCGTTCTGTGGGGCTTTAAGGGCTGGAACCAGGACCCATGGTTCTCAGTGTGTACCAGTTCCCCATGCACTGTAACAAGTGACCACAGCAGGGGGGCTGAAAACAACAGACACCAATTTAGAAGTCTGAAGACAAAGTGTCAGCACCCAAGGCTCTAGGGGAGAATCTGTCCCCATCTCTTCCAGCTTGCGGTGGCCACGGACTTCCTTGGCTCATGGGCGTTTCACTCCATCTCTGCCTCTGTGGTCACAGAGCCTCCTCTTCTGTGTTGACTATCTTTCTATCTCTCTCTTATAATGACACTTGTTGGATTTAGAACCCCTGGATAAGCCAGGATAATTTACTCAGTTCAAGAATCTTTACTTAATTGCATCTACAAAGACCCCTTTTCCAAATGAGGTGACACCCCTGGGTTCTGGGGGTTCATACATGGACATATCATTTTGATGATCACCATTCAACTTGATACAAAGTGGCAGTGGGATAGACACTAAGCTCAACATTAAGGAAAGACCCTATAACCTTCAGATCTGTCCCCAAATGGAAGTGCCTCCTTGGAAGGTGGTAGTCTCCATAGATGATTTCAGGCAGGTGACCAAGGAAGGAATTCCAGCAGGAAATCTGTTGGATCTTGGGCATGGGCGGCTGGATTTGGGACTGCATGAATTGTGGGGGCTGCAAGGAAAGCCCCCAGGCTAGCACTGCACAGAGGAGGGGGGTTGGGGCCCCTGACCCTGCCCTGTTACTCTCGCATCAGTATCTCTTTCTGTTGCCTGAAAGTTTAGGTCGACATTTGGTAGAAAGAAGTAAATTCACCACCTCTCCAGCTCCTTTCTGGGGGTCGCTGCCCTCTTCACCCCAGCCCAAGACTCCCTGGCTAAATCGCTCCAGCTTGGGACAGCCAGGACTAGAACTGTCCTGAAAACACACATTTCAGATGGAGGCACAGCAGCCCAAGTGGGGCCTGGAGCTGGTGGGCAGGCGCCAACTATGCATCTACTGTTGTTGGGTGGGATCTAAGGAGGAAGATGGAAGGTAGCACGCTTCTAAGGAGTGAGGGGCTGGTAGGGTGCAATAGGAGAGGGACAGTGGGAGATGGCTGAGAAGACACCCAGGCCTGGGAAAGGCTGGGGGTGGCCTGAGCAGCCCCCAGTGTCTACAGATGAGGCCATTGCTCATCTTAACTGTATCCCTATCCCGTTAAACGCGCTTCCTCACCTGTTCTGGAGTGTTCTCAGTGTTGTGTGATGCAACTGCCCTCCTAGGTACAATCCAAAATTGGGTTTCCACCCATTCTGAATGGTGTGTGTGTGTATGTGTGTGTGTGTGCATGTGTGTATGTGTGTACATGTTTGTGTGTGCATATGTGTGTGTGTGCATGTGTGTACATGTTTGTGTGTGCATATGTGTGTGTGTGTGTGTGTGTGTGTGTGTGTAGGGGGAGTACATATTTGGGAAACCTAGAACTGAGGCTTCTCTCTGACACCTTTAGGCTGCAGCAATCAAAATGAGTATAGGAAGGTCTGATCTGGTACACTTAACCTTTTTTTTAGTTGAGAAAAAAGGTGTAGTTTTCTCCATTATTTATTCATTCAACAGTCTTTCAACTAATTCTGTGAGTACCTGCTTTGTGCCAGTCCTGTTTGTGCTATAAGTTATATCAGTAAAGCTTGTACAGAACCGTAGGTATTTCAGAGGGAATGGCATCCTGTGAGCAGCACTTCATGCCCCTGGATGCTTCAAATCCTCCATCAGCCCTGTGGGAGGCATGGAGGGCCTTGTTTTCCAGGCTTGGGCCATTAGTACTGCCACTTGTCATTTGGGTGCTGAGAGGGCACTGGAAGGGGCAGGCTTGGGAGTCTGTTGCAGCTCACTCACCCCCACCAACCTGTCCAGGCCACGGAAATCGACAGGGCCATTTCTGTGCACATAAAACGTCACCACGGAAGGGCTAGCCAGTATGATCGGCTGCACAAATCCTCTGGTCCAGGCATCTCCGACCTTGGGGCTACAGTCAGAAAATATTGCCCCTTGGTTCTTAGGATGAGCACTGGATGAAGAGTATGTGACCTGGGCTCTGGCCCCAGTTACCCTGGGGTGGCTGCTCCTGCCCCTGCTCCTCTTCTCCCTGTTCATTTCTGAACATTTGTGCCAGATTCTTAGTCTACTCTTAATATTGCTCTTTCAATGGGTTCATTCTTTGAACATTGAGCTACACATATGTTTATGTAAAAGGGAAACTATACGACCCTCTAAATGTAACATTCGTATAGGTAGCTGCAAAAATAAAAACAATGAAAACAAAAAGAGGTCATTCAATTCTAGTTAGATATTGTCACTCCCCTACACCTCTCTTGAAAAGGGGAATCCTTGCTCACTAGGTATGAGACTGCCATTGAACTCTGGCCTTTACACCCCCAGGATCGTCTTGCTGGCCAACCACCTTTCAGGAGATACTGCCTCACACTATGATCAAGGAGCACTCCACAGATTCCAATGGGGGAGATTTTTTTCTCTCTCTTTCCATCCAGACCTCAAAACACAGGCTCCTAGAACCTGCAGATGGATTTAGCTGCTGCTTATGACAGTCTGGATTCCTCACAGAGAGAGTCCAGGGAGGCCCACAGATACACTGGGAAATGTCCAAGCCTGTGCAGGGGGAGGTCTGGGTTTGAGTCCTGACTCTGGCACCAAGTCAGTTAGGGGACCATTCATTCATTCAACAAATATTTATTGAGCATTTCCTATGTGCCAGGTACTGTGCCAGGGCTGGGGTGGTAGCAATGAACAAGCCAGGTGTGTCCCTGCCCTAGAGGAGCTTTCACTGAAGCAACAAACAAGTAAAATTCCAAGCAGTGATGTAGTGAGCATTGGTGGTTCAGTGGTAGAATTCTTGCCTACCAAGTAGTGATGTAAGATCAGAATAAGACGGGGTAAAGGGATAAAGAGTGGCCAGGAAGGCAACATTAAATGGGGGGGGGGGGTCAGGGAAGGCAATATCAGCATTTCTTCCTGCCTGAAATGTGGGTGTGATACCTGGAGGTCACCAGCCATTTTGTGACAATGTGGCAACAAGCATGAAGGCAAAAGCCTACATACTAAAGAGGATGCAGAAGGAAGATGAAAAGAGTAGGCCTTCAGTGCTATCATTGTACCACAAGCACAAGCTCTGGACCTCCATCTTCCAGTCTTCATGATACATAAGATAAATGAAACGCCACTGTGAGTTGGGTTTTTTAGCAGCTAAATCCAAGTACATGTCTAATTAAACCAGACTTAACTGACAAGGAAGATTAAACCATAGTAATATCTGGAGAAAGAACATCAGTGAGTGCAAAGGCCCTGAGGCAGGAACGAGCTTGAGGATTTGAATAACAGAAAGTCAGTGAAGCTGAAGCGTGATGAGCCAGAGGGACCCAGGTGAGCAAGCGCTGCATCAGCTTACTCAGGTTGTACCCTTAGTGCAGTGGGGGCCCTGGGGAGTTTGGCGCAGGAGAGAGAAACGGTTTGACCGAGGTTTTAGGAAGATTTTACTGGCTACTGTGTGGAGAGCAGCCCATAGGGACCCAAAGAGCATTTGGGAGACCAACAGGTCAGGTGAGCGGTGATGGGCCCTGGCCCGGGTTGACAGTTGTGGAGGTGGAGTCTGGGGGCCATGTGTATACACACACACACCCCAACACACAGGGCCCTCTTCCACCAGACAGACTGCAGGCTCAATCCTGACCTGCCACTCGTCAGCTGTGGGATCTGGGACAGGTTACTCAAAAGCCTCAAACCTGCCTGTTTCTCTCTATCTTACTGTCCCTGCTTTAGTCCAGGTCACCATTCTCTGTCACCTAGGATCTGCCACGACCTCCTAGCCTGCCTTCCAAACCTTTCTCCACACTCCAGCCATAATTATTCTTTTAAAATAAATAGGACCGCAACACTTCCCTGCTTTAAAACCCTTCAGTGGCTCCCATAACCCTCAGCAAAAAGCCTAAATGCCTGACCACGGCCTGTGTATCAGTCAAGGGATTGTTAGTCTAACAAATAGGCCAAACAATGTTTCAGAGGTCAGACTGCCTTCACGGCATTCTAGAGCACACGGCCCTTGACAGTGAATTCAGTTCACCTGTCTCATGCCTCTGTCACGCCCCTTTCATATCCAGCCAGTGGAAGATGGAAGAAGGAATGGAGGGAGGCACCACCTTTGGAAAGGCTCAGTCCATTTCTGCTGATAACTGCTAGGGAGGCTGGGAAATGCAATCTGTCCATGAAGGACAGGGATTGATTTTTGGTGAATTACTGAGTCTGTGCAACCTCTGGCAACCAAATGGCGGTTCCCCCTTTCTTCACTCACACCCTCCTTCACAGGGACAGCCCCACACCCCACTGGACTTTTGCTCAAGGGCTCCGATCTCTTGGAGATGCACCATGTTCTCCACCAGCAGCATCATGGATCAAGAGGTAAAATCCAAGCACTGCACATTCTAAACTTGAATGAAATGGGTGAACAGGGCTGGATGAACTCAGGTAAAGCTCTCAACAGAAAAGGGAGAGCAGGACATAGCACACAATACTGCCAGGTCAGCAATAACAGGATCCCAAGGAGTGGCATTGTGAGGACCCCTGCCCTGGCTTGGCCCACCTTTGCTCTCTGGGAGGACACCCTTCATCCATTTTTCTCCATGGCCAAAGCTGAGGAGGGGTCTGCACATGTTTTGCAGCTCTTTCCTGCCTGCATAGGCATGGCTTCAGGAGCCAAGCCACAAGCTCATGGTTTCTTTGGCAACATAGACAATTTCCCCCCAAATTTAGAGAGCTTTCCTTCCAGTATGTTCCACGTAACTGTACCTGAGATTTTTTTTTTCTAAAATGGCTTTCAAGCAGCTTTATTTCTTTGCTTCCTCGTACCCTCATCTGTCTCTGTTTCAATTTACTGATGCTCACCACCAGAGGTCTCAATTAGCTAGTGGACCATGCCAACAGGCTTCATCTGACCTTCGTCGTGGGGCTGAAGCCTTTCTCTGTGGAACTGAGAACTATTTAAAGGGCATTTGTTGCTTAGAGCCTTTTTCAGTTTTATTTCCTGTTATTTGGGGTCTAGTAGCACTTACCTTTTCCAACACTACAAGGCCTCAAACACTTTCATTTGTTTGCAAACTGTATCTTGCTTGCATATATCTCTTTCTTATACCTTGCTGTACACGGAAGAAACTACCAACACACATTGATACCCAGCTCGTTCCAACCACTTTCCCCTGGAGCCACAGGCTTATAGGTCTCTTGTCTGCTCTCCAAGTTTTGCACGTTATGATTTTAATAGTTTTCTCCTGTATAATGTGAGTCTACAATATCTATGTCCATGTTCCCTGCAGCCTGACCACTAAGCCAATGCTACATATGTCAGGTTTTAAGTTATGGGAGCACTACACTTCAAGGTATCTGGTATAACAAACAGACCCCAAAATGTAGATTGCTTAAAACACTGTAGACACGTATTTCTCGCTCACGTAACAAGCTAAAGTGAGAGTTTGTTATTGGCAGATGGTTTTCCTCCAGGCAGCAACTCGGAGACCTGTGTTCTTTATAACCGGTAGACTCACCATTGCTAAAGCCTGGTCACTGTTGCACCCAGCAGTGGGAAGGAGAAGACAGAGTCTGGGAGGAGCCTTTCCCATCTCCACACACGTTCCGTCCAGCTAGAACTCAGGCCCAGGAGCTCGCCTGCTCCAAGGGAGGCTGGTCAGTGCAGCTACGTGTCCACCAGTGGAAACAGGCTGAGTTGTAGCAGCCTCTGGCACACCTCAAGGCTCCCCTTCATCTTGCCCCACCCAGCTCTCCAGGCTCGTTTCCTGATGCAGCACGCAGCCACTTCCAGCCGTGAGCAACTTCCAGAGATGCCCTAAGCTATCGCACTGCTAGGCCTTTGCTCATGCGTTTAGTCTACCCAGAGCCCTTTTTTCCCATTCCATCTATTCATCCATCTATCTGTCCAACCAGCCAACAAATATTATTGAGCATTAAATATGTGCTAGGCACTGGTATTGAAATGGACAAAATGGAAAACAAGCAAACTCCTGTCTTTGTGGGGCTTGTATTCTAGCAGGGAGATTCAGACAACAAATAATAAACAAGATAAAATTAACCAGTTATATATAATGTAAGAAGAAAACCATTGGAAAAAATAGAGAAGGGTAAGGAGAATCAGGAGGGTGTGATCTGAAAAAAGAGGCCTGACTGAGATGGTGACAGTTGGGCATGGACCTGAAGGAAGTGAGGGAGCCAGGCCTGAGGATGTCTAAGGTTAGAGCATTCTGTGCAGAGGGAATAGAAAGTGCAAAGGCCCTGGGGTGGGAGTGGCTTCACAGGTGTGAGGAATGGCGGGGATAGAGGGGGGTGCAGGTGGTTGGGGAGTGGTGGGAGATAAGGTCAGGGGTCATAAGACCCAGGTTGTGTGGGGCCTACTGTGGACTGGACCCTTCACAAAGCACACCCATCTTTTAGTTTTCAACCTAGATATCCCTTTTTCAAGAGAGCCTTCCAGGGCCCTTCCCTGTGTACGATAGAAGCCTTGTCACAGAGTTTTCTTACTGCATGTGTGCTTTCACACCCCCACCCTGCACTGTGGGTCCCCTAAAGATGGAGCCCCATCTTCCTTGGTCACCCTTGTATCTTCACTGAACACATATGGGTGTTCAATGTGGGAATAGGATTGGCTTTCTGAACCGCAGTGTTCCCACCTGTAAAAAGAGGAGGGTTCACCCCTTGCAGGTGTGTTGGGAAATCTAAACAAGATGACCCGGTTTTACGACCTAGTTCATGCACTTAGT
The DNA here is from genome assembly GCF_001890085.2 of Hipposideros armiger. Classification (NCBI taxonomy): domain Eukaryota; kingdom Metazoa; phylum Chordata; class Mammalia; order Chiroptera; family Hipposideridae; genus Hipposideros; species Hipposideros armiger. The sequence goes on along the minus strand of NW_017731614.1, from coordinate 311,642 downwards.
TGACCTTTTTGTCTTAGATTGCAGATTATTCCCCAACTCCATTTTCTCTAGATTCCAGAATGACCATAGAGCAGCTCATTCCTATCCCATCTCAGCATCTTTCCACATCTAATGTGTGACTTCATCATCGAGTCTTCTCCCAGATTAGAACAGCCTTCAGAAAGAAGCCTCTCATGGGGGTCCTCCTCTGACTTCCCATGCTCCACCTTCTCTCTAATTCAGAAGACTGCCAAATCTCACCCAGCCAGATAGCCCATTGACAACCTGACTGATGGCCTGGAAGCATCCCCCCAACCCAAGTACAAGCTCATGACACGCCAGTCCCCACGGCACTAGCGTTGGTGAAGACAGCATGCCTTGGAACATGAGCTGCCACCTCACAGCTGTTCTGCAGTACCTGGGCATTGGGGGTCTGTTGTCTCTATCATGCTGTTTCAACATTTAGTGTAAATGGATTGGAATAACGGCAGGTGCCCTGCTCCTAGGAGACAAGAATAGTCCTTATTTTATCCCAACTATTTGTCTGCTGGTGTCCAGGTCCCTTCCTGCCCCAGATCACAGAGGGGTTAGATGCTTGCAAGCCACATTTCCCAGAGCCCTTACCTGTGGGCTGTTAATTTCTGCTGATGGGAGACAATGGCAGGGCACTAGAAGTAGCATTTCTGAATTCGGGGATTTTAGTGGTGGGGCAGCAAAGACCAGTGTACACACAGTCCTCAGTTTTGTTCAGGCAGTGAGGTCCCAGCAGCAGCCCAGCAATCATGGCTTTGGGTAACACTTCTGTTCCTCCAGCTCAGTGTGATAGCAGCTTCCTGAACTTACTAATATTTGGGTCCTCTCACCTTCTCATTTTTGCTCCTCTTTCTTCCAACAGTTTTTGGAACCAGTCCCATGCACTACATCCTGTTCGAAACACCTGGGGCAGTTTGTTTTCCTGACTCCACACCGACAGTTCTTGGTAGTAGGAATGGCATCCAAGGAACCATCTCTCAAACATGGAAACCTGGGGTCGGTTATCTGACCCGACTGGGTCACAGTAATGACCTCATCACCCAGGGGAAATGAGACCCTGGAAGTTCACAGCACTAGTGGCAAAAATGATTACTTTAACATCTGACTTATTTTAAGAGCCTGGGGAGAGGTGCTTCGTGAAGGCAAAGCCAGGAAACCGATTGGCTGCTGCCCAGGTCACGATGGCGGGGACAACATTGCTACAAGGCTCCGGTGTGGGCTGGCTGCCGGGACCTCACTGGAATCAGTAGACAGAAAACTGTAGGCTCAGCTCAACGTGCAGGTATAAAACTAGAGAGCACCTTTCACAGCCAGAAAAGAACCTCTTTAATATCCTCTAGCCGTGAGAATGGTACAACTGAAAACATAACCCCAAATTTGATCCTGCAAGTTGCAGAGTTACAAGTTGAAGTCACAGTCTTGCTGGACCTCCAATATGAAATTTAGGGTATTGATTTGGAAGGAGTGGGACCCTGAGAATATTAGAGAGGGCATTTGGGTGGACTTAAGTAGACCTGAGACCCCTGAACTGAGGAAGGAACAACATGAGTGTATGGTTGGACACCCCACTGATATTCCTGTCATGACCCAGCTTTGCATGCAATGTCATCTTTCCATGTCTGCCAGGCACCCCTGACTAGCCATGTACCTTGCATGGCTCAAGACCGAATTCACCTCAGCCTTCCAAATGAGCAGGAAAATTGCCAAAAGTTATCTGTGTATTGCTCTCCAAAGCCATCTGTCACCTAAGTGGACATAAGACCTCACGACATGTTAAGGGCACATCGTTTTACAGAGATGGTAGGAACTGGGCATGGATCCTGGTTCCCTTGCCTTCTAGCCACATGGGCAGCAACCGAGTGTCTACCCCACTGAGCCTCAGTTTCTTCATCTGTAAGATAGGCCTGATGACTGATCTCACGGAGCTGAGAACCCAGCTGGACAGGAATGTGAAGGGCCTGGGACTGCAGTGCTCTCTTCTTCCTCTTTTGTTTGGGGGTAGTGTTGTAACCCCCAGGGTGGGAACTAGGAGGGAAACATCCCATTCAGGAAGGAGTCCCTCCCCCCAGGGTAGCCAGGGGAATGAGATGTGGCCCTGAGCCCAGTGCAGGATGTTCTCTCCATCCTGTGTTGCGAGGCCGTTGGTGCCCCTACCCCATGAGCCTGCATGGGTGCCCCGCTTCCCTCCCCTGGACCAGAAGGCCCAAAAAAAGGCTTTTTAGCAGGGAGAGGAACACGTCTAAGAGAAGCTGATATGACATCACAGCCTCTTCCAGGTAAACCCTTTCCAGCTGTTCCGCAACTTCACTGCTGTCATGCCATGAGACCTCAGCCAAACCCATGCCTCTCAGAACATCTTTCCTTACCTGAAAACAGGCTGTGCCAGCAATAACAGAAGCAGGGACGGAAGAATGGAGAGTGCCCACCATTCATCTCCTCTCCTTCCTCACATCCCGTGGGCTCCCACACCTTGCTGTGACCCAGTAGCCTCATCAGTAAAAGTATGGGCAACAGATTGCCATGGGTATGGAACAAGGTGGCATGGGGACAGCAGCACCTGGCCAGAGAACACCCGCTGTGCCTCTTCTAGAAGCAGTCCTGGAGCCATGCGCTAGGCCACAGCTTTTATTGAAATGTATGTCATGCAATCTGTTCAGGAGTTTGAGAAATAACAAAGGGAGTTCTGGAGCCTTGGCCCAGACATCACCTGGAACAGGTCCTGAGTAGGAAAGGCACATGAGTTACCACCTATTTTGACCGGGCAAGAAAGAGAAACCCACAAAGCAAGATGTGACAGGAGAGCTGGGGCCTTTGGACAATCTGCTGGAAGGTCCCCCCTACCCGCCCGCCTCTCCGTCTCCTCAGCAAGGGATCTTGGGGCATCCGGGCACACATAGGAGGGGCTGGGACACCAGACACATGGGGACAGCACCAGGGGCAGGCCAGCCATGGCAAAATTGGCCGTGTCAGCTGAGGGGGGCTGGGGTCTCCAGGCCAGGGTCTGCAGAGTCCCCAGCCAAGCAGAGTAGGTGATCACTGCTGCCTCAAGGCTGTGCTGGAGCCTGAGGGCCAGGCTGCCACAGCAGCAGATCCCCTGTAGCGGTGCAGTGGCACTTTAAGGCAGCCGAGGAAAGGAGGCCAAGTCACACCTGCAGAAACTAGGGACAAGCTGTCCCTGGGTCCAGGGCTGAGCAGCACTCCCCAGACCCTGCATGACTCCTGGTTCAAGTAAAAAGTGTTTTGTGTGCATGCTGGCCCAGGCGTGGCGTGTCGCCTGCTGTGAGAACACAGGTTCAGGCTGGGACACAGTGGGGAAGGGAATGGGTCCCACCTGGCGCCACCTGGCCTCTGCTCCCTGGGCTCTTGTGTGTAGGGCACCCTCCTGGAATTGGGTCACCTTATCCCACAGACTGCAGGGGGAGACAGCATCAGCTCACTGAGCCACTGGAGAGTTTTCATGAAGGAGTCTGTGCTTAAACTTGGGGAGGAATGTGTGAATGGGGAGGGGGTGGGCCTAGGGAGGGAGGGAAAGGGCCCAGACCCTGGGCTGGCTCGCTTTTCCACTCTCGGGCCTACAACCCGCTCTTTTCTCAAACTGTGCCAGAAATGGGACACTCCCAGCCTTGGAGTAAACCCAGCAGCTGAGCCCACCTCCTGCCAGTGATTTCTTCCTGGCCCACAACTCCCAGTATGTGGGGGCCCAGAGGCTTCCCTGTCCCTCACAACAGCCCTTTGCAAACAGAGCTAGGGGGTGCCCTCAGTCCTCTTGGGGATTCCTGGAGGCCAGAGTGTGAATGTGCACAGCGAGATGTTCCTGCCACTGGGCAGGAAGGTGTCTGTGCACAAACGTCTGGGGTAGTGCCCTGAGCTGCTGCGGTGGAGGGAGGCAAGGGAGTGGGGGAGAGGCTCGGTAGAGACTAGGAACGAAGGAGTGGAAAAGGTGAGCAGAAGCCAACATCTGCTGCAGCAAGTCGGATAAAGGGAGGAGTCACCATGATAACAAGTGTCCCCAGCACCCACATCTCCTTGAGCCCCCATCCCCAGCCAGAGGACCGGACAGGACACATCACTCTCAGGGATTCACTGTTAACTTATGTCTCTGCCCCAAAGGGACCCTGACTCCTGGGTTCCTCTTTGACCTGTGGGGAGCGGAACACAGGAGGTTAGGACCCTGAGCCCCCAAAGACCCCAGAAAAGCTGGGTGTTAAACAAAGGGCGCTGGGGTATGCCCCCCAAGCCATTACCAGGAAGGGTTGGTCTGGGAGGGGCCCTGTGACCCCAGTCAGACAAGTTCACCAAGAGAAAGATGCTCTGATGTCTGGTGGCCACAAAGGAAATCCCTCCACAGAAATGTTTCTTTCTCTTGGGTGGTGAGGATGGTTTTTGAGGACAATTTGCCTCCCTCCCATCCCAGATGCTTGACCGCACCTGGAGCTGGCCCCTGGCAGACAGGCAAAAGGTGACGGCAGGGCAACCATGGGGGACAGGGACCTTGGTTTCCTGCAGAGCTGGCCGACAAGGGGGCAAGGAGTTAAGGGAACTGGTACCAAGAAGAGAACAGCCAATGCACCACCCCCATCAGCCTCTCAGCCAATGCATAGCTTGGCACTCAGCATCCCGTGTGCGCATGCCTGTGTGCAGTTGAGCCTGAACCAGTGCCCAGTCTATCCATTCCTGGGCTCACACATCAGGGAGGGCTGCCCCTCGCTGACCCCTGCCAGGGCACACAAGTCAGAGGAAGAGAAGGGGCAGCGTTAGTGGCAACCACAGCTTGCGCTGTGTCCCTCGTAAGTTGGCACACAGTTTCTTATTGCTCCTTTCAGCTCAGGACACCCTCCTCATCTGCGGAAAGGACACAGATGGAGAGGCAGTGGTGGCGGGTGGAGGATTCCAAGACAGCCCCCTGCCAATCACAGAGCAGGGAACAGTAGGTGGGACCCAGACTGGGCACAGGGACACCCCTGTTCCTGTTCTGGTCCTGGAGAGAGGCCCTCACTGGTCTGCCCACAACAGGACATGCGGCCTTTTGGGAAGCTGGCCAGCGTCTGCAGAGGGGGGCTGCCGGACTGCGGCTGCCTGGCCTTTCCTTGGTCACAGTCACTGGACTGCTGCCCATCCTCGGCCAGCTGCCTCCACAGGCCACAGATGAGCATCCTTACAAAAATAACTCTGAGTCTGTCCCCGTGGGGTCCAGGTTTCCTGAGAGCACTCAGAGGGCCAGGGTGAAGGCCATGAGGAAGGATCTGGCAGGAGCACTCCTGCCCCGCGAGCCGGGGTCACGGCTGCAGGCGCTCCAGGTACTGTGGCAGCGGGTTCTCCTTGATATACTTCTGGATGTACCAGCACGTGAGATGGGCCTTCAGGTCCTCCTCCACCACGAAGTCCAGAGCAGCCTGACAGCCGGGCAGAGAGAGAGTGGTCAGTGCCCATAGCACGCATCCTGGGCTCATGGTGGCCCAGCCCCCACACCTCTCAGGCTATTCCGTCTGAGGGCAAGAACTGGCTACCCATGGCCACCTAGTCCACTGGGTCTACAATGGAGGTTGCGGGTGCTATCACCACCCCCATATTTCAGTTGAGGAAACTGAAGCAGAAAGTGTTGGTAAATTGTCCGAGACATATGTCATGGAAGAGAATGAGCAAGGACTAGATCCTGAGCCCCTCCCCAAAACTGCCCGGGAGGCAACCTCCACACAGGGCAGCCAAGAGCCAAGTGGTGACGTGGGCAGGAGCTAAACCTGGAAAGCCCCACCCCGTTTCCTGTCTTGTTTGTCCCACACCTACCCCAAGGCCTGCTTTCTAATTTCAGGGCCTCTGCGTTCACTGGGTGTCTGCCTAAACTCCTCTTTTTTACTTATCCTTCATGTGACAGCTCACTTAAGGTCTCCTCCTGGAACCTTTCCCTGGAGGCTGGGTCAGGGCACCTCAGGGCTCCCACAGTTATTACAGGGTTCTCAAAGGCAATGGTGAGGGAAGTGATGGGGGGGGGGCGGTCAGTGTGTGGCCTTGGTCTATGGCTGGTGTCACTGTCTCCAATGAGCTCAGGACAGGTACTGCAAGGGCACATCTGATGTACCTCCCTGCCCTCAGGGCCTTGCACACAGTTGGTGTTTAATAAATTTTGCTGAAACAGGGTAGAGGACAGCCTGGGTGGGATTGCCTCTTCCAGTGAAAAAGGAAGCAGCATTTACTGAGTGCCTACTAAGTTCCTGGGCACTTACATGGTTGGCCCATTTGACTTTCCAATACCCCTGGGCTGGCCTTTGTGCATCTCACTGTCCAGTCCACACCTGATCCTACGGTTTAAAACCTGAGATCTAGTGACAAGAGTCCAGTCTATTCTCCTATTTTGCAGATAAACAAGTTGAAAGCCCATGAAGGCACCAAAGGCCACATGGTAAATGCCCTCCTGCCCTGGGCAGGGAAGACTCAGGAAGTCACGGGCAGGGCTCCCCAGGGTGAGGACGGGGCCCAACTCCCCTTTCCCCAGGTCAGTAAATCCTGGAGTTTCCTCACTGGTCACACAGATGGCTCCCACAGACTTCAGTCCTCCAGCAGGCACAAGCCCCCTGCCCCTATCCAGGCAGTACCAACTAAAAAACCAGGCAGCAGGTGGAGGAGGAGCAGAGGCCTGCACTGGGGGGAGGCAGAGAGCAGCACCTGGGCCCCAGGAACAGCTCTCAGAGGAACTTAAGGCCATCCTCTGCTCCAGGCTGCAATTCCCCTCATTAAGTTCAAACCTCCTCTCCAAGCATCCTGGGGTTTGAGGTGCTTTGGGGATGAAGGGAGTAGGACAGTGGAATGGGTCACGAGCAGATTTACTTGAACATTCATCATTCACTTGTTCAACAAGAATTTACTGAACACCTATTATGTGCCAGGTGCTGGGATCCCAGCCAGTGAGCTCCTGACACAGCGGGTGTCGGGTGTCGGTGGCCCTGAAGGCTTAGCTCTGCAGAACCTGAGGCCTAGGCCCAGAACCACTGCCACTAGCCTGAGAGGAGCCAGGAGTAGGTGACACATATGCTGCCTGACGACTTCCCGGTCCCAGCTGCAACCTTTTGGCAAAGCGGGCACCCATCTGCCCTTTGGCCAAGAAACAGGCCAGGGTCTGTCACCAGGGCCTTGGTTTTCTCTGGGTGGACGCACCTCCCTACCTTGGCGAGGTGCTTGGCGATGCCACGTCCGCGGTAGGCGTCAGGGACCTCCGTGTGCTGCAGGTCCACGATCCGCTTTCCCACGTACTCATAGAGCAGGACGGCCCGGTCATGACATCCTGCAGGGGGAGGGTGGCAAACACATGAGACTGTGGAGACTCTAGGGGCCTGACCCAGGCACAGAGGCCAGGGTGCAGGAACAGGCATTTGGAGCCAGGCTGCTGAAGTTGGATCCTGAATAACCTCTCTGTGCCTCAGTTTCCTCATCCATAAAGTGGGAATATAATAAAACATTCCTCATAGGGGTGTTTGGAGGATTAAGTGAGGTAATCTCTGCGAAATGCTTAGAGCAGCGCCCAGAACACCCAAGGCCCCCCCCCGTAAGCCTTTGCTGTATTCTCAGTCTCAGCATCCCAGGACCCCCAGCACCTCCCATTCTGCATCTCCATCTGAGCACCCTCCTGAGGGTCTGATGTCCCACACTCAGCGCTGGATGCAGAGTAGGGCTTGGCAAGTCCCCAACCAAACCAGAGCCAGAAGGGACAGAAGATCAGGCTGTGAGATTTGTCAGGACTCCCCGCTGGGCCCAGGGAAGGTCAGAAAGTATGGCATCATTATCCACAAGAAAGTGACATTGGGGACATACACAGGAACAAACTGGCCTCTCAGGCCTGCCAAGGCAGGAGCTCACCAGTCCACCAAAGTCCCTCTAGAAAACATTTGACTGGAGTTCTTCTAACCGAAGTCTTTAGTTCCCCATCTGCCTGTCCATCTATCCAACCACATCCATCCATCCATCCATCCATCCATCCATCCATCCATCTATCTATCCATCCATCCATCTGCCTGCCCATCTACCTGCCCAGCCATCCCATCTGTCCATACATCTATCCACCTATCCCATTCAGCAAATGTTTATTGAGCCTCAGGCACTATTTCAGGTGCTAGGGACAGAGCAACGAACAAGCCAGACAGAGTCCTGCCCTCATGGAACTCACTAGGAGACAGAACAAAGAAAAAAGCAGGCAGGGGTGGAGCAGGGAGCTATGCTGGGTGGAGACAAAACAGGAAGGAGAGGGAGTTGATTATGTGACGCTAGGGAACAGTGTCCTAGGCAGAGGAATAGCCAGTACCATATACAAAGGCTCTCAGGCAAGAGTGGGCAAAGGACAGGGTGGAGATGAGGGTAGAGAGGTGGGGAGGAGGGGAGTAAAGGGGGGTGTCCTGCGGAGCCTCTTAAACCATCATGACCTTGGAGCCACAGAAGGTTCCTTGGCAGGGAAGGGACAGGATGTGATCATGATGTCACAGGACTCACTCTAGCTGCTCTGAAAACAGACTGGGGGCAGGAGCAGGGGAACCAGTGAGGTGGCTGCTGCACTAGTCGGGTGAGCGAAAAGGGGAACACAGACTGAGGGAGGCAGTAGGGGTGTGTGGAGGGACCAGACTCTAACGGTGTTTGGAAGGTGTAGCTGATGATTCGGATGTGGTGAGCAAGAGACAGAGGAGTGGAGGACAGTTCCCAGGTTTGTCATTTCAGATAGTTGTGAGTGAGCGTATAAAGGAAATAAATAAGTTGGGTTGGGGGAGAGACTGGGCCATTTAGCCAGAGGTAGCCAGGGAAGACCCCTCCAAGGAAAAAACCTCTGAGCTGAGGTAATCAAGGAAGAGGCGGCTGATGGAAGGACAGGCACGGAACACAGAGTGCAAACTGAGGTTAGATACACAGTTCACTGTCCCTAAAAGAAAACATGTCAATGCCAATTGTGTTTCTGACTTCTAAAAGCAAATTGTATTTCATGTGTTTTTTGCTTTAAAGTACCATAGAGTATTCGTTCCTAAATGGTCTGGGCTCTGGGCCTGTGGGGAGTTTCTCAAGCGTAAGACTGATAGACTGAGGGATACAAACGAAGAGTCCAGACATCAGGACAGGGTCCAACCCCAGTTAGGAACCTTTCTGGTTCTCCAAAGCTCCAGGAGTGAAGGTACCATTCACCTCCCCATTTCCAGATGGGGAAACAGACCCAGACATCCACATCCCACAGCAAGTCTGAGGTGAAGTTAGAACCCAGGCCTCCAGACCCAGAGCTCAGTCCTGTCTTTCTCCTCCATCTCAACACACCCTCTCTCTATCTCCTGCCTCCAGGCCTTTGCCCACTAGTTCCCTCTGCCTGAAATATCCTTTCTCCTTCTCAGGCCCAGCTGAGGGTGGCCCCCAGCCCCACCTCCTCCCCATGCCTCCAGGGCCCCAGGGCCTCCTCCTCTTGGCCTGATTGCTGCTCCAATGGGCCAGAGGCCCAGCTTTGACCTCCACTGCTGCCTGCCTGGACTGTACAGCGCAGGACTCAGTTCTTGTCTCCCACCCCTGCTGGAGTTAATTCAGCTCACCCAGGACAGGACAGCAGAGATCAGGAGGCTATTCTAAGCCCATACTGGTCGCCAGCGACTGAAGGAACTGCCTGCCTGCCCTGGCCATTTAATTACCCCCAAAACTCATCAAGGGCCTACTATGTGTCAGGCAGTGCTTCAGATGCTAAGTGTGCAGCAGCGAAGAAAACTGACTAAATGCTCCCTCATGGAGGGAGACAGATAATAAGCAATATCATTATAAACAATATAGGATTCAAAAGGTCATGAGTTGGAGAACAATACAGCAGAGAAACGGTGAGTGGGTAGGGTTGCCATTTTAAAGAGGGAGGCCTTTCTTGAGCCAAGACCTGAAGTGGGTAAGGGATCGAAAAGATATGGGGGGTGAACAGTCCAAGTGGCGAGAACAGCATGTGCAAAGGCGCTGAGGTAGAAGTTCAAGAAGCAGTGAGGGGGCTCGCAGAACTGTGCTGGAATGAGTTGGGGAAGAGTGGTAGGAAGCCATGTTGGGGGTTCTGGGGCCAGATCACATAGGTCCTTGCAGGCCACGGAAAACACCTCGGCTTTTGGGCCACTGCCATCCCTGCAGAGAGGGAGGTGGTAGGACCTTGAGCCCTTGCAAGTCTGTTAGAATTCCTCTGTTCATTTGCCTACCTGTTCCCTCAATTAATATTCCTGGAGCAGTTGTTTGGGCCGTGGATGGACCAGATGCTAAGTGGCCTTGGGAAGTGTCTGCCCCATCACCTCCCCATCTGCCAGCTCCTGGTGGTCACAAGGGCTCGGTCACCACTGCATCCCCAGCACCCAGCCAAAGGGAGACACCCAAGAAATATTTGTCTTACAAACAACTGCTGTTCTCTCTCTGCCAGACACACTATAGGGGTTTGAGGCTGATTTGTGGGCTACTGGCAGGCCCAGCACTTTAGCCTTTCCAGAGACCGTGCGCCTTTAAGGAGACAGCAGATGGGAACAACTGCTGCTCATACTTGTGGGGCCCTGCCACGGGGCAGGCCCATGTTCAGCTCTCTCCACATATTAATCCTCATGAGACTCTTACAAAATGGGTAGACTTCTCATAGTCCTGTTTACAGACAGGGAAACTGAGGCCCCAAGAGGCAGTCACACAGCTTTGGTGTGTGGAGCAGGCTAGAGATAGGCTGAGGTCACTTAGGAGGCTCTTCTGGCTGAAAGGGAAACAGAAGAGCTTCAGGGCCAGCAGGGTGGGCGTGGGCTACATGTGAGGGAAAGAAAGTGTTAATGACACCCTCCCCTGTGCTCCACTGACCAGATCATACCACACTAGTTAGAGAGGAACCAGACCCTTCCTTAGTGGGCAATCCCAGAGTACCTGGCCTGTGGCCTGGCATCCTGGCCTTGAAGGGCCCACAAAGGCCACCCAGTCCCAACTGCCTGCACCTCACATGGCCCAAACTCCCATCCCCTCCTCCAAACCCACCTGGAGAGCCCCAGAAAATGGCCAACCCCTGTGGCTCAGGCCAAGATCCTGAGGTCCTCCTTGCCTTGTCTCTCAGACTCTAAGCTGATCCTGTGGCAGGTCCATGGGCATAATTCAAAACATGCTTAGAATCTGGCCGCTGCTCCCATCTCCGTGGGCACCCCTGCATAGACCCATGAAAGCCGAGGTGGGTCTCATCCATCCTCCGCTCAGGGCCCTGGTCCAGCCAAAATGGCCTCTTCCCTACTCCTCACAGATGCCCAGCTCTCCGCGCCCCCAGCCTTTGTCAGGCTGCTCCCTCCTCCTGGTACCCCTCCCCCAGAGCCTCCCAGGATTGGCTTGTTACTATTCAATGTGAGCCCAAACATCACCTCCCCAGAGGCCTCCTTGACCATTAGCAGAAGGCAGTGCTACTAGTTACCCTGTTACCCTGGGCACATTGCCACCCGTCACCAGCATCTGGGAAGCTGGGCCCATGGATACTGCTATCTCTGCCCTGGGCACTTTGGGCAGAGCCCCTGGGCATGGCCTGGCTGGACACAGGCCTTTCTCCGGGCTGAGTTCTGTGAGCCACCAAGAACCGCAAGTCTCTAACTAGCAAAGAGGGTCAGTACTTGCCACTCTTGGAAGGCACAGGAACAAGCCCAAGGCAGGGAAGGGCCCTGGGTTCCAGTCCCAGCTCTGCCAGGTGACTTCAGACCAGTCCCGATGCCTCATTCCCAAGACCTCTCCTGTCCCGGGACAACTGCTACTTCTCTCCTGGGCCTGAGAACCACATCAAGATCATGAACTGAACTAGTTTTGAGAAAAGTTAAAGCTGTTCGGGTAGTGAGAGACCTTTCCATGGGTCTTCACCCCAGTACTCCAATGGCCCCAACCCCAGGACCAAAGGCCCCAGGGAGTTATCAGGAGAGGCAGTCACCAAGAAACCATCTTCCCTGGCAAGTGGGGAGAAGATCAGGGGTTCTGGGTGGGAGACATGAGGTCTTTGCAGAGAGCGTTAACCTCCACCATCTCCGCTCTGCCCACACCATCCATGAGAGGAAGGTCAGTGGATCAAAACGCCCACTATACAGATGAGGAGAATGAGGCAGGGGCAAAGCCGGAACCAGGCCTTCTGCTGCCTCTTGGGGGCTGAGGTCGCTGACCAGGGACAAGTGGGTGCAGGAGAAAAAGGTGCAGAAGCACCCAGATGGTGTTTTGGATGTCTCCACATGCACAGCCTGGTTTGGGGAGAGGCCACATGTTGATGGCTCAGGGGTAGATTACAGAGAAGGGGTTGTGGCCTGGGAAAGCTTAAGGGGCCCAGCCAACAGCCAGGAAGCATGAGTGCAGACCCTGGGGGTTACCCAGGAAAGTCCACCCACAGACCCAGTCGGTCCCCTTGCCATACTAGGCATCCCCCCCAAACTTCCCCACTCAGGGACAGGGCTCTGGGTGGCCATCATAGGGTGCTATGGGGCACGGGGGCTTTCTGGGGGGGAGCAACATGGGCTCATGCAGGGGCCTCATATCCAGGGATCCAAATGCCACAAGACCTGCTGCTGCACTTTCAGCCCTGCTGCCTCTGGTGGTTCTGAGGGAGGCCAGAGGCAGACTTTCCGGGGCCTCAGTCTTTCCATCTGCAAAATGGGGGTTGGGGAGGATGTCCCAGGATTCTAGGATTCCCAAATGACCCTTCTTCTTGAAGCAAGTGAGACACTCAGCCATGGCTGAGAGGGGAGGCCTGGGGGTGGAGGCTCAATTCTGGCATAGCTGTCTACTGGCTTTGTGCCCTGGTTTCTCCACCTATGAAATGGTGATATACAAGCTAGCATTTTAGAACCTGGATTTGGAGGTCAGACAAGCCTGATCTCTAGCATTCTCTCACACTCCATGTCAGCAAGACCTATCCAGTCTTCCTTCAACATCTGTTCAGGAGATAGCCATTTCTCCCCACCTCTGCTAACACTGCCTGGACTAGTGCAGTAGCCACCCCTCTGCTCTATCCTACCTCACACAGTGTATTTCCTTCAGACCAGCCAAGGGGAGCCTGGAACATCTCGACCATTCTCTGCTCAGGAGCCTCCAATGTACCCACCTCACTCATAGTCAAAGCTAAGTCTTCACAATGCCTTCCAAGGCCCCTGCACCATCTACTCCCATGACCTCCTGATGTTATCTGCTACGATCATCCTGTCTCTGTTCCTCCACCCCCTGCTGCTCCCAATGCCCAAAGGCATTGCAGGGCTTTGCACTTGCTGCTCCTTTCACTTGGAACACTATTCCCACTACAGCTCTCTTCCTTGCCGTCCTTACTTAAATGCTACCTTTCCAGGGAGCCTCTCCTGGACACTTGATTCTAAACAGCAGCCCTTTCCTGACACACCTGCCCTCTGCCCTGCTTTCTTACCAGGCCCTTGTTTTCTAGGACACCTTACACTTGATTTATTGTCTGCCACCCTTGAGACTGTCAGTCCCATGAGTCCCCAACACCTAGAACAGTGCTTGGCACATAGCAGGTGCTCAGTAAGGACTTGTGGAACAAATCCTAGCTCTTCAACTTCCAACATGCAAGACTGGGTGAGTCAGTCACTTCTCAATGCCTCAGTTTCCTCACCTATAGAACGGAAGAACAGTTTCCCCTCAACCCACCCAGCAGTGCTATGAAGATAAGATGAGTGATTCTACGTGCACAGGGCCTGCCTGGAACTTAGGACTTAATACAGCTGCTCGAACCTCTACCCTCACCCAGAACCAGAGCTTGCTGGAAGCTCATCAGCCCAGCTTTGCTATGAGGATGGCCTGGGCACCAGGAGCCCTAGGGTGGCTTTGACTCTCAGCCTCGGTGTTCACATCTCTCAATGGACATGATGAACCAGACTCCAGGGTTGGCCTTGCAGTTCAGGAGACACTATGATAGGCTGTTCCCCTCCTCAGGTGAGGCAGGGTGGGGCCCAGACACAGATGATCCTTCTCTTGCCCCCTCACATGCACACCCAGGCTGGGCCAGCCTAGGCTTCACAGTCCCCAAGTGCAGGCTGGAGAAGGACTGGCAGCCTTGCACTGCTCCCTGGGGTCGACTGGGGGATCCCCGGTCCACTTTATAACAATCATTAGCCATCTGGGTAGTAGGCTCCAGAACTGGCAAGTTAAAAAACATGGCTGGGCATGTCCAGCCCTGATCACAGCCAGCTTAGAGGGGTGTCCTTTGGCTGGATTCATGTGAAAGAGAAAGAAAGGAAACCCCGAACATCCCCTTCTTATCTGTGAGCAGATAAGACTACCTGAGCCACGAAGGGAAACAGAGGCCTCTCTGGAGTCTCAGAAAAGAGGATTTGAAAAGTCACGATGCCCCTCCCCACAAGTGGCCAGGACCCTGAGTGTCATGGCCAGCTAGGCCACAGCTGGCACCACAGCGACAGAAGGGCTTGCTTCCATGTAGAAATAACAGTGTTTGAGTTCCGGCTCTGGCACTTAATGTGCTGGGCAAGTTACTCCTGCCCTGTGGTCTGAGCCTCAGTTTACTCATTTGTAATGGGAGGTGGTGATGCCCGCATGACAAGGATGATATAACAGAGATGTGCTAGGGCCTGGCTCAGTCCCCAGCACAGCCTAAAAAGGGGTTGGAGAAATGTCCATGCCCCAGTCCCTGGCCCCTCCTAACTGCGTTCAAGTGCAGATTGGAGAAGCCCAGTTCCAGGAGTCAGATCAGGCAGGACCCTATCCCAGCTCTGCCCCAACTTACTGCCTGACCTCAGGCAGGCCTTCCCTTCTCAGAAATGGGCCCAGTGGTCTCTAAGCTTCCAGCTCAGATACTGCCACAGGGGATCCAGCTGGAAAGGAAGAAAAAGCTATTAATGCAGAAATGGTGGGTTGAAGGGGATTCATGGTCCTTGATTTTATAATTCTATTTCTGATACCCTAGACCTCTTAGGAGGAGCTGTGTAGGCTAGTAAGGAAAGAGGAATCTTTCCTTACAGGAAAGGAAGATTTGACTTTGCTTTCTGGTTTTAAAAATAATGATCAGTACGTGCTTATTAGCACTATGTGCCACAGACGCTGTTCTAAGCCTTTACTCTTATTACAGCATGTCATTCTTACAATCAGCCAAGAGGTATGCACGGATGTTATTCCCCTAGTAAGGATGGAGAAACTGGGACACCAGAGATGAGGCAATTTGACAGAAGTCTCAGAGCCACTGGAGTCTGATGAGGACACCATACCCATCCACACATCGCCCACCCTCGCGGGCAGAAGCCCCTCTTTCGGTCATCTCCAAGTCTGCCCAGAGGATTCTTCCAAAACCCTTGGTGCAGAAAGGCTATGGTTCCCAGGGGGCAGCAAGAAGCCATTTAACACCAGATGGGGTAGGTCATGGCTGACCCACTCTCTAGGATCTCAAACAGCAGCCCCAGCGGTTGTCCAACACAACATCGGAAAACAGCCGGGCCTGAGCAGGTGCGGGTTCCCAGTGGCTGAGGGAGGGGGCTGGCAGCGGGAGACCAGAGCTGCCCTGCTCCTGCCTCCTCCCTTCCTGGAGGCCGCCCGGAGTATTCCGCGTGGGTCCGCCCCTCCCTGGACCGCGAGTCGGCCGCGCCCCCACCTAGCCCGCGAGTGCAGCCCCTGGCCCGCGCCGGGAGCGCTGGGCCCAACGGCGGCCACCAGAGGCCACCCTGCGGCGCTCATTCGCGACGCCCCTCCAGGGCTGTGGGACAGGAGCGCGCGCCCCAGCTAGGGGGCAGCCTCAGCAGGCCCGGCTTGCTCGAAAACAAAAGGCGGGGGCGGGCCGGGTACCGCGTTACCGTTCAGCCGGACGGTGAACTGGCGGCGCCGACGGTCGTGCTCCACGCGGATGGGGCTGCCCTGCTCCAGCGCGCCCAGCGGCACGGCAGCCGCCGCGTGCGCCATCTGCGTGCGGAGCAGAGGCCGCTCGGACCCGGGCCAGCGCCGGCTCGGCGGGGCCGGGTGCGCGGGCCTGCTACGGCGGAGGCGCGGAGGCGCGGAGGCGCGAGGACGACGGCGGGGGCGCGGGGCGGCCGGGAGCGCGGCACGGCCGGGAGCCCGCACCCGAGAGACCGCAGGCGGCGGCGCTGAAACTGACACTCGGCGGCGGCCGCAGGAAAAAAAGGGGGGGGGGGCAGGAAATCAGCTGTGAGGTCACGTGCGGCACACAGCCAGTGAGCGCGGGGCCTTTTTGTTTTGATACATTCCATCCCACTCTTAAAGGGGCCGCACGCCTCTCCGGCAGCGTTCCAATCGCAGTTCCAAGCAAAACAACGCTAGGATATTTGTCCCCGGGCTACTTTTCTGTCTGGCGTTTGACTGACAGCTTTGGGGCCTCCACACGGACCCCTCCTCAAGAAGATATAACGATCTGTAGGGAAATTCTGATCATCCTCTCGCAACCACCATTTATTAAGCACTTGCTGTGTGCCCGGCCTGTGCATGGCAAAGCCCTTAGTGAGACAGGAAGCACTCGGTGAGGATTCACTACGCTCATTGAAAATTCTCATCACAAGCCTGAGAAATAAATATGCATGACTCTACTTTACAGATGAAGAAATAGACACCCAGAGCAGTGAAAGACCTTTGTGAGGTCACACAGCTGAGGCTCTGGGAGGATGCCTGGATGCTGCAGATCCCACCCATGCGCGGCTGTGGCTGCTGAGAAGGGATTAGCCTGAGAAGCCTTGTTTGGGATAGGGACCAAATGCCACTGCTCCTCAAAAGATGCAGAAGTACAGGAAGACACCTTGGCGATCCCTGGATCCATTCCTCAGATGGGTAAACTGAGTCCCAAGAGGGGCAGGGACTTGCTTGAGGACATATGGTACTCTCCGGGACCCATACTTTTTTGAAAGGGAATTGACCAGGCTTCCACTGCCCCTGAACTTGCTCATATCTGAAGCTGCCCTTCCCTCCTACCCATAGCTGCAACACTGAATTACATGACTATAGATTACTTTTTACTAGTTTATTAAGGTGTAAGCTTGATGTTCACTCCCATGTGACCATCACCCAAATCAAGATACAGAACACAAGTGTTTCCCTTGCCCCTTTCAATCAGTGCCTCACCCCTTGAGGTAAATACTACCTTGACTTCTAGTATCATTGACTAATTTGTCTTTCCCAGAACTTCATATAAACAGAATCACATAGTATGTACTTTTTAGTGTCCAGTTTCTTTTGTTCATTTTATCTGTGAGATTCATCCATGTTTGTGTATCTTTTTCATCGCTGAATATTACTCCATTGTGTACATTTTCCACAGTTTATTTATCCACCCACCTATTGATGGGCATTTAGGTTGTTTTTGGATTTAGATCTGCCATGTACATTCTTTTCTTTCTTTCTTTTTTTTAGAGGAGCAAAGTTTTTTGTTTTTTTGTTTGTTTGTTTTTTGTTTTGTTTTTTTTTAGCTAAGCCTTCCTGCCACCTTTTGGCAGCTCAGTGGCAGCTCAGCTCGGGCCGGGCATCGAACCGCTGTTGCTCGGAGCGCAAACTCTTGAGCGAGCTCTTAACCAACTGAGGCACTCGGCGGGCCCCTTAAATTTACCATTTTTTTTTTAGCTGAGCCATCCTGCCACCTGTTGGCAGCTCAGCGGCACCTCAGCTCAGGCCGTGAATCAAACCGGTGACCCTGTTGCTCAGAGCTCACACTCTTGAGTGAGCTCTTAACCAACTGAGCCACTCGGCTGGCCCTCGGAGCAAAGATTTTTATTGAAGCAAAAGTACAGCTCTCTTACGAGTTGGGGTACTTGAAACTGGGACGCCTCCCTGCCATGTACATTCTTGATTACATTTTTTTTTTATAAGACGAGTAACAAGTCTTTTTATTTTTTTTTTAAGATTTTTTTTTTAATGGGGGAATTGGGGGGATGGGAACAGTGCTGGGGAATTGGGGGAAGGGGAACAGACAAGTTGCTATCCTCCTTTTGTTCTTCAGTCTAGTTGTGCAGGATGTTGCTTCACTGGCCCAAGTTGGCACCATCATTGTGCTCTTCCCGGCGAGGCAGATCAGTTGCCGGCTTCTGGACAACCGCTCACGGCAGCTTAAGGGCCGCTCACGCTGGCTGCTGGCTGCACACGGTAGCCCATGGCAACCCACTGCCACAGGGACTGCAGCCTACGCCGTCGCCGGTGACTCACAGCAGCCCAGCTCCAGGTTGAGCTGTTGTTCAGCATCTTAGCTGTGGAGGGCAGTGTCACTGACCCTCATATGTGGGATCCGAACCCGGTCCCTCTGGCATTCCAAGCCAGCTCTTAACCAACGTGCCACTCGGCTGGCCCTTGACCACATTTTTTGGTGTCCATATTGTAGCACTGCTCTCGGGTGGCTACCAGGAATGGATTGTTGGGTTCCATAGGAAGTTCATCTTGAGTTTCATAAGAAATTGTCAGACTTTTTTCCAAAGCGCTGAAACCATTTTACACTCCTTCTGACAATTTTGAGGGTTTGGTGTTGTCAGTCTTTTCAGTCTTTTCAACTTTAGCCATTCTGATGAGTGTGAAGTGGTCTCTCACTGGCTTTAATTTGCATTTGCCTAGTGACTGATGGTGTGGAGTCTTTTTCATATGCTCCTTGGCCATTAGGAAATCTACTTTTGTGAAGTACCTGTTTAAGTATTTTGCCTATTCTTTTTTTTTTCATAGTTTGGTTATAAGTCCTTTGTTAGATATATTTATTGAGACTATCTTAGCAAATCTTTTTTTTTTAAACAAGTATTTATTGTGTCATGGAGTTTGGAACAAAACAAGGCTGAAGAGTGAGTTATTATATATAAGGAGACAGAAAGGGATGCTGGGGTCAGAAGGGGCTTCGATCTCAGCTGAGTCAAGGCTGGCTGCAATCCTGAGCAAGCAAGATATGCTCTTGTGTTTGTTTCGGGTGACAGTTTTCTCTCCAGAGAACTTGAGTGGGTTGGGGAGGCCAGAATAAGTTTCTTGAAATTCTATGAACAGGCCATGCTGTTTTCTACTCTGGGCCTTTGCATGTGCTATTGCCCAAATGTCACTTCCTTTAGGAAGGCTTCATTGATGCTCCCCAGCCAGCCTGGGTCCAGAGGGGATTCCTCCTCTCTAACTCCCTGGTATGTCCCAGTGCAAGCCAGGCCCAGCATAAGAACCCAGGATCCTCCCTGTTTTTGACTTCCTTCTTTCTCTCCCACTTTGAAATGTCTATTAGCTTGTTGGGGTCTTTGAATCTTGCAGCAGTCCTTTGTGGAACAAGGCAGTGCATCAATAAAAGAATAAAGCAAGCAGTTAATGTTTACTGAGTTGATTTGCTCTATCTTTTGACCCCAAAGCATGCTAGTCACAGAGGAGAGCTTGGCGTGGGGGTGGGGGGGCGGTTGCTGAATGAATGTGTGACCCCTGAAGTTAGAAAGCAAAGCTGGCTCCCATCAGCCTTGGGATAGATGAACCCTGGGTGCTAAAAGCCCCCGTGGCTGGGGCCTGGCAGTGCCACATAGAGACTAAGTCACATGTATATAGGATATCATTTATTCAATCATTAATTCATTTAGCAAATATTTATTGAGCACTTACTGTGTGCCAGTCACTATTCTAGGGGGACACAACAGTGAACAAAACAGACCAAGCTCCTTGTCCTTCAAGTGACACATTCTAGGAGATGAAGAGACAATGAGCAAAGAAAGAAATAGATACATGATTTATCTGAAGTGCCCCAGAGAGATTCAGCTGGGAGGGGTGTGGCATGTGCTTTTGGAGGTTTGAGACAGGTGGCCAAGACTGACCTTAACTGACTTGGGCTCTTTTCATGAAAGACTTGAAGGAGGTGAGGGAGTGAGGCAGGAGCTGTTAGTGGTCCAGGTAGAGGGAACTGCCAGTGCAAAGGCCCTGAGGTATGTTTAAAGAACACAGTGAGGCCAGTGTGGCTGGAGCAGAGAGAGCCAGGGGATAGAGGATGAGATCAGTGGAACTAAGGGCAGATGGAGGGCCCTTGCTGGCCACAGTGAAGGCTTCAGCTTTTACTCTGAGCCAGGAAGAAACCATGGACAATTTTGAGCAGATCAGGGACAGAAAGAATCTTAGGGGTTGTTTTTGTTTGTTTGTTTGTTTGTTTTTTGTTTTATTTTTTTTAATATTGGAAAATTTCAAACGTATATGTAAATAGAACAATAACATGAAGCCCAGTATATTTATCATGGCTGAAGTTTTCGTTTGTTTATGTTTTTTTTTAATTAAAAAAAATTTTTTTTAAGATTTTATTGGGGAATTGGGGGAGGGGAATAGCGTTGGGGAATTGGGGAAGGGGAACAGACAAGTTGCTGTCCTTTTGTTCTTCAGTCTAGTTGTGGAGGACTTCACTTCACTGGCCCATGTTGGTATTATCATTGCGCTCTTCCCGGATGAGACAGTCGCTCGCCAGCCATTGGACGGTCGCTCACAATAGCTCACAGCAGCCCACTGCAACAGGGGCTGCAGCCCACACCATCGCTGGTGACTCGAGGCAGCCCAGCTCCAGGTTGAGCTGTTGTTCACCATCTTAGCTGTAGAGGGCACAGAGTCACTGGCCCTCATGTGGGATCCAAATCAGGGGCCTGCTGCTCAGAGCTGGCATCCCAAGCCAAATCTTAACCAATGTGCCACTCAGCCAGCCCTTATTTAAAAAAATTAAGGTAGTATTTACATACAGTAAAAATTACACTTTCGTAGCATAGTTTTGACAAACGTATACCCTCATGTAGCTACCAGCACAACCAAGTTATAAAGCAATTTTATCACCCCCAATGCCCCCGTGCCCCTTTAACCCTCCCCCACCCCGTCCACAACCTGTTTTCTGTTCCTGTTTTGCCTTTTCCAGCTTGTTGTAAAAATGGAATCACGCAGCACAGGACTTTCAGTGAAAAGCATGATGCCTTTTGCGGTTGGCCCAGGGTACTGTGCATGTCAGCAGTCTGTTCTATGGAACGGCATACCAGCCTATGTTTTGAGGATCCCACTGCTTACCACATGGGGGATGGACGATGGAGCAGGAGGGTGATGGGCAGGGGACCCCTGCACTAGTCTACACAAGCAGTGGCAACAATGGCCAGTGCCTGTTGTCCTGAGCATTTCAGTTCTCACAGAAATGCTACATGGACAGTGCTGTTGTTAGCCTTATTTTATAGGTGAGGTTGAGTAAGTTCCTTGGGTCACACAGCTGGCAAGTGGCAGAGTTAGATTCAAACCCAACACCTCCCTGCTCTGTCCCCAAGATTGGGACGGTCTCTGTAGGTCATCCTAAGGGGCTCTGTAGACATTTGCAGATGTTCTGACCCACTGTGGTGGGGCCAGGGGCCACCACCTCCAAGGGAGGCAACTGAGCTTGATCTCAGATTCCTAAAAGCCAACCTCAACTGCCACCACCACCAGGGGACTCCACCATGTGCAGGTAGCTCTTGGGATTGGCACCCACTGACACTACTACCCCATTGTAGGAGAGGGGAGCTGAAGCTCTATGAGGAAGAGGCTCCCAGGAAGGCTGAGTGACAGATTTAGAATTTGAACCAGTCTGTCTCCAGAGCCTCGTTCATAGCACCCTAACTCTAACTACTGGACCTCGGTTTCCTCATCTGTGAAAAAGAGTTAAGGGATATAAATAACTATCAACTGTCCAAGTGTCCTGATGTTGGAGGCTGAGATCTGAGCAGGCCCTGCTCTGTGCCCCCAGGCCAGTTGCAAGCCCTCTCTGACCCTGACATTTCTTCCCGTGGCCCTAGCCTTGCCAGGACCTCAGCTCTGCAAGGCCTGAGTGGAATGAGTGTGGACGGGGTGGGGTGGGATGCCTGCCCAGGTCATCAGCCCAGCATTGTTCCCAATGAGCCACTGCTTCCATACCTATCTGGACCCCAGCCACCACATGCCCACAGGCAGAGCCTTTGCTTCTCTTTTTAATGCCTTCACTGTTCTTCCTTCCTTCTACCTGAGAGTTGTTCATTTAAAATTTTCAGCATACGCATAAATGGAAAACAATAAAGAAGATAAAAATCCCTCATAAACCCACCTCTGAAGTCCACCACTGTTCACAGTTTGACTATGTGTCCTTCTATACATCTTTTTCTTGTATGAATATTCAATTCTTGAATGAATATTCATTCATTCATTTATTCATTCACTTATTCATTTGCTTCCTTGTTCAATGCTTATTGAGGAACTACTATGTATTGTAGATTCCGGGAACGCAGTAGTGAATAAGGCAGACAGAACTGTTCATATGAAACTCTGTACACAGAGTGTCTTTTCCAACAAAAATGTAAACATAGTCACTGTTTTGTTGTCTTTCTTTTTTCCATTTAACAACATATTGTGAGCAATTTCCATTGTTAACATATAGAAAACCACAAAATCATTCATTAAGGACATTTTAAATTTATTTATTTATTTTT
>NW_017731614.1:228266-288136 GCF_001890085.2 Hipposideros armiger | reverse complement strand
GCGGTCACCAGCGACTCACAGCAGCCCAGCTCCAGGTTGAGCTGTTGTTCAGCATCTTAGCTGTGGAGGGCAGTGTCACTGGCCCTCATCTGTGGGATCCAAACCGGGACCCTCTGGCATCCCAAACAAGTTCTTACCCATCGTGCCACTTGGCCGGCCCTAAATTTATTTTTTGATTAGGTAATATAGTTACATGTTTCAAAAACTAAAGCAAAATATATACAGGCAACTGGGATCAATCTGCCTCATACTCCTATCCTCCCTCTTGCCCCTGCTCCCCACCACACAGAGGGAAGCATTTTTACTTGTTTCTTATGAATTTTTCCCATTTTTCTATACATAAACCCAAGTAAATACAAATACATAATCCATTTTTTTGCATTTTTTAACCCAAAAGTTAGCATCTAACCTGAAAGTTAATGCTATCACTTACCAGTACATTCCGGAGCCCTGTGTCGGCACACTGCCAGTGTCCTCACTCTTCTCTCCAGCTGCTAATCTTCCACTGAATAAATATCATGATGTCATAACAGATGACAAGACTTGCACCATTCTCTTTAACACAGTCCTTTATTGATGGCTATTTGGGTCTTTTCTAAATATAGCATCTTTGTCTCAGCTTTGATTCTTCCTCCTTAAGGATACAATAATTATCTAACCAGTTCCCTGTTGTTGGACATTTAGGTCAATTTCCAATTTGTCATTGCATTGAGATGAATACGTTCATACAGATGTTTTTGCCCACCTGCATGGTTGTTTGCTGAGAAAACTTATACTGGCAGCAACATTTACTGAGTGCTCCTTATATGCCAGGCAACATGCAGAATGCTTTGTGTGCACGACCTCATTAATCCTTACAACCGCCCTGGGAAGCAGGGATCATACAAATGAGGAGACGGGGCCCTGGAGAGGCTGAGGCCTTTCCACGGTTCTCCTTGGTGGTAGATAGTGGAGCCAGGATTCAGACCTGGGTGAGGCTAAGTTCAGAGTCTGACAACCAGGTGGTGGACAAGCCCCCAGGATGGGCCTGACCAATAGGAGCCTCCTGAAGGGACGGGATGGCATCCTCTCGAGAAGACCTGGAGGCCTTCGGAGATCATCTGGAGAGGTTGGGGGTTGAAAACACAGTGGCTGCTGGGCCCAGGCAGGTTACGTGACTGAGGGATATAGGCAGGGTGTCAGACAAAAGGGAACAGTGTGGGGTGCTGCAAAGTGGGAACTCCCTGCCTGACCAAAGGGGCAGCTACTGCTCACTCTGGCTGACTCTTTTATATGCCAGACCTGTCCTGGATCCTCCAGTTTTTCAATAGACACTGGAAATTAAAGAATAAGGTGAGCTCTCCTGATGTGTAAGTGATGACAACTGATTAAAAACACAATTATGTGTGTCTGCCACTAACTCTTCAATAGTTAGGAGAGAGAGAGAGAGAGAGAGAGAGAGAGAGAGAGAGAGAGTCTGGCAAACTGTTAACAATTGATGGATCCAGATGAAGTACTTTGTGCATATTCATGACAGGATTCTGGCTATTTTTCTGGAGATGTAAATTTTTTTCAAAATACAAAGTTGGGGGAAAAAAGAGATAAAACCAAATAAAATATGCAAATCTTGGTTAGATCCTGGTTCAAAAAATTCAGCCATGTAAGGCATTTTGGGGCTAATGTGGTCATTGAATATGGACCATATATTAGACGCCTGTGGAATTACAGCTTTTTTCTTAGGTGGGATAATCATACCGTGCTTATAAGGAGAATGTCTTTGTTTTCAGAGGATACATGTTGAAGGGTTAGGAGCAGAAGGTTATGTCAGTAACTTACCCTCAAACAATTCAAAAAATAATATCTATCTACATGGGAGAAAGAGAGACAAAGAGAGAAAGAGCACACAGGGGCCAAGTATGAGCAACGGCCATCCCAAGCTTAAATTTCCCGTGTGCTTGAAGTTTCTCATAAAAAACATTTTGGGAAAAAGGGGAAAACAGCAACCAAAAGGGTAAAACAAAATGTTTGTGGGTGCTAGAAATGGACCCCAGTCTGCCAGCTGTCATTTAGCCCAAATCACTCTCACTGCAACACAGGGAAACTGAGGCCCAAAGAGAAGGAGGGAGTGTCTTTTATTTCCCCACTGATTAACCTTCCTAATTCATTTTCCTCACTCAGTGTGAGAGCCAGATATTTGGGCCGGTGGGGATAAGGCCACAGTCAGCACTTCCCAACCCTTTGTTTTCCCTCTCCAATCCTAGAGCTCTATGAGGGTGATTCTGTTATAGCTCCACTTTACGGAGGTGGAAACTGAGGCCCAGGGAGAGAAATGGATTGACTGATCAAATTGGAGAGTGAAGCTGGTCCTCAGGGTCTCCCATCTTTCCTTCTGTCCCCAGAGCAAGAACACTGGCTTTGGAGTCAACAGACTGGCTATGTACTGGCTTTGCTGTGTGACCCAGGAGACTAACTTCTCTGAGGCACAGATTTGGGTGATAAGTAAGAAGGCTCCTGACCCCCTGTCCTGTGCATTCAGTACTGTCACATGTCCCTCTGCCCCTGCAGTTCCTAAAATCTCAGCATATCCAGGTCTTGTGCCCACACAGTCTGCCTCACAGGGCCATAGCCCCTGCCTCCAACCCTTCTTTTTCCCCAGCCCAGACCCACCAAGCTGCCTTTCCCTCCAAGCCTCACCGCAGATCTCTGTGTGTCCCCTCCTGTCAGGGTTTGCCACCATGTCGTCCTTCTGAGACTTAGCTCCCTCATCTGTAATACAACAGTAATGGCCCCAACTGCTTTGGGCTGTTTTCCTTAATTAAACAGGCTTCCCTCCTCCTCCAGCTTTAATAGGGTATAATTTACATACAATAAAATTCACCCATTTAAGTGTGTGCAATGATTTCGGATAGATGTATACAGTACCACAAGCATCACATAGAACATTGCCTTTTACTCCCAAATTTCCCTTATGCCCCTTTGTGGCTAATTTCCTTTTGGGCCCCCACACCCTCCACCCCCACCCCGCCCCAGTCTCTGGCAACTACTGATCTGTTTTGTGTCACTATAGTTTTGCCTTTTCCAGAATGACATTCAAATGGAATCATACCGAATGTTGCCTTTTTAGTCTGGTTTCTTGGACTTGGCATAATGCACTTGAGACTCACCCACTTTGTTGCCTGTATCTGTCATTCATTCCTTTTTCATTGCCCAGAAGTATTCCATTGATCAATATACTATAATTTGTTTTTCCATTTTCAAGTTCGTGGACATTTGGGTTGTTTGTTTTAGTTATAACGAATAAATCTGCTATAGTCAGATTATAGGGGTTGTGGGGTATTTTGTTTTTTGTTTTTTTGTTTTTTGGTGTGTGTAAATGTAGATTTTCATTTCTCTTGGGAGTAGAAGGCCTGGGTTGTAGGTAGGTGTATATTTAATTTTGTAAGAGACTGCCAACCTGTTTACCGGAGTGGCTGTGCCATTTTGCATTTCTTCCAGCAATGTGTGAGAGTTCCAGTTTTTGCACATCCTGGCCAACATTTGGAATTATCAGTCTTTCACATTTTTTGGCCATTTTAATAGGTGTGTAGTAGACTCTCATTGTGGTTTTAGTTTGCGTTCTCCTAATGACTAATGATGCTAAGCATCTTTTCATGTGCGTATTTGCCATCTGGATATCTTCTTTAATGAGGTGTTAGGTCCTTTGCACATTTTTTTTATTGAGTTGTTTGTTTTCTTATGATTGAGTTATAAGAATTCTTTGTATTCCGGATACAAGTCCTTTATCAGAGATGTGTTTTGCAAATATTTTCTTTCTGGTTTGTTTTGAGGATTAAATTATATAAACGCTCAGTAAGTGGGTGCTCTTATTATTTTTACTACTATTGCTATTTTATGACTGTGTTTTATCAGGTGGCTAGAAGAAGATCTCATGCCTCTCAACCCAGAACTCCCAGTGGCACCTGCCAATGGAAGCTCCTCGGTGCCAAAAACCCACACTCAGGTCCCCTTTGCTGGAATTCCCTGAGGGAGACTCAGACTCTGCTGGAGCCCAGGACATCTCTGTGTCATTTGTTGTTTATAAGTGCCATTTATCAAAACCAACCAGCTGGCTTCAGCTGCTTGGCTGGGCCCAGAGGAGGTCTTGGAAATGGCCTCGCCCTCCCTGCCCCACCCATGTGACAAAGCGATATCCCTCCCTGTCTCCCAGCCCACGTCATGGCACCTGCATGCCGGGCGTGCACAGACATGTCCCCTCATTCGAGCCTCACCACAGCACCCAGGATCTGGTTCCAATTTGTCAGATGAGACGATTGAGGAGTGAAAAGGTGCTGTGGCCAGCTAAAGTCCCACAGCCCAGAAGGGGTGGCAGAGGTTCTCTTGCACTGATGTTGTCATTTGCTCACACCCTCATTCAGTAAACATTCACCCAGCTCATACACTACTGCCAGGCTGAGCAGAGAACTGGAGGCAAACAGTGACTATTTATCGAGCACCTCGTAGGTGCCGAGCACTGGGCTCTGCATGAATTATCTCACTCAAGGAGGTAGCTGTTATTGTCCAGTTTTACAGATGAGGAAGCTGATGCTTGGATGGACGAAGAGACTTGCTCAATAAATTAGTGGTAGAGCAAGATTTAAATCCAGGCATGCTGTTCCCTCAACCTGAATGCTTGACTGCAGGGCCAAACTCATGGCCCCTGTCCCTTCTGGGAGGCCTGCCCCATCCTGTGGGGCCCACAGTTCTGGGGGAGCCCAGGCACGGCACGTGTGCATCCTCACCAACCATCATGACAGCCCTCGGAAGTGGGTCATACTGTCCTTGTTTCACCCCTTTCCCTTCTCCTTTCAAACTCATTATGACTCCCCATCTCTACACCCTTATCTGTGATGCAGTACTGCTTCTTGGACTACCCTCCCCACCCAAGTATCACCCTGTTCTTTAAAATCGTCCCAGTGGAAACAGGCTGACCCTGTCTGCTAGGGACCCTATGTGGAGGGTGATGTGGCAAGATCTGGCTATATAAATATGCCCTGTGCCCCAGCCATCCCCCTTCTGGGGCTGTCTTCCTCAGGATATACTCTCATGTGTGGGAAACGGTGTTTGCACGAGGATAGTCATTATAAATGCAAAAGACTGGAAGGCACCCAAATGTCGCCCAACAGGGTACCAGCTAAGTGCATTGTGGGAGTCGTTTGGTGGATACTCTGCAGCTGCGAAAAGGATGAGGCTGTTGTCTTTATGCTGAAATGGAAAGACACACAGGATCTAAGGTGGATGTGCGGTCACAGAGAGATGTGCAGCACAGTGAGAAAAGAACAGATATTATTACCTCGTACATGAGGGGAGATGCAAGGGGCTGAGTCCTGGGAAGGTCCCAGGTGGCTGGGGGACAAAGGTAGAGACACTTTTCACTCTACACTTGTTGCCTTTTGAATTTTGAACTGAAATTTCCCCCTCCTCTGGGAAGCCACCTCTGATTCCACCATCTGAGGTGTCCCACCCACGGTGTTGTTTTGAGTAATTTAGAGGTCCGGCCCTTCTCTAAATCTGGCTGCCCCAGGAGTTTTAGGGAGGCGCCTCCCAACAGTCCTTCTCTGGGTCAGACTGAACACACCTGAGGGAAGGGCCAGACTGAAGCTTGTCCTTCAAGAGAGCCCACACATCCAGTTCAAGACCCTAGCAGGCCCCTGAGTTGGCCCAGATCCTGAGGCTTCCTCCTGCCCCCAGGCCTCGGGAGTGGGCTGATCACAGCCAAGCCTCACTGAGTTCTAACTATGTGCCAGGCACATTCTAATCCTCATCCTAACTCTTTAAAGTGAGTATCATTCAAAACCCCCACTTTACAGAGGAGGAAACTGAGGCTCAGAGCAGTTAGGAAATCCCGGAACTCACCTGGGGTCGCACACAAGTAAACGGAGGAGCCAGAATTCAACCCTGACTAAGTGCATTGTGGGAGTCATTCGGTAGCCTGTTGAGGGCTACTGGGAGGTCCCTCATCCTGGAGGTACCTTTCTCTTGTCCTGGATGAGGCTGGGGACCCAAAGATGCATCAGGCCTGGGCTTTTGGGCTCCTAACAAGTGTGATCAGGGCAGCACAGGGTTTTGGGGGGCCCATAGAAGGGAAGAGGAATTCCACCTAGAGCGGCAGAAAAGGCTTCCTGGGGGAGGTGGTGCAGGCTTTCAGGCATCAAACTTTTCAACTCAACTCACCCTGCTTACTATCTTCTGTTTCCACACTTATTGCCCCACAGTTATCTTTGTGACTGGCACCCTCCTCCTGAGCCCAGAGGAGGTTTCAAGCCTTCCCATGACCCTGGCCTCCTCCCTCGGCCTCCACCCCCTTCCAACCAGCCACTAAGGCCTCTGAATCTTTCTCAGATCCTGTCCCCACCTTCCATCCCCACACCTGGACTTGCTCCAGCCTCCTCACTGGAGGAGGAAGTCCCCATCAGGGTCCCTACCCTAGGAAACATGCTGACACACTGGAAATTGTGGTAGGTGACTCTGTGAATGGTCACTGTCCACGATCAGTTGCAGAGGGGGATGTGGAGGTTGAAAAAAATGGCTGCAAGCTCTCTGTCATTCCTCCCATTTCAAGGCAGGGTCTATGTGTCCTCCCCTTAAAACTGGGTGGGCTGCTTCAACCAACAGAGTAAGGCAGAAGTGACACAGTGTGACTGCTGACACTCTGTCAGACAGGGCCAGGAAGCTTCCACCTGGTTCTCTTAGGCCACTCCTACTCAGTGCCCATCTGCCATGCTGTGAGCAAGCCCTGGCTAGACACAAAGGTTCCATGCAGGTGTCCCGGCCACAGCCCGAGCTGGGCCCAGCCCTGGAGTCCTCCCAGCCCAGGACCCTGACATGGAAGTGGAGGGGCCTCCAGATGAATCCAGCTGAGACCCCAGATGTCTGTGGGAGAGGCAGGCCACCCCTGCTGTTACCGAGCATCATAAAATAGTCGTCTGACATCACTGAGTTCAGTGGGGGTTGTAACGCAGCAGAAGATAAGAAGATGGGAGAATTTGTGATTTTCTTCTATCTCTGATCATTGTTCTTTTCTCAACACGTATCTGCTGGGACCTGTGAGAGGTTTGGGGATGCAGAGGCAGTGCTGGCTTAGAACTCGGCCCAGGGTAAAAAATCTTGAGCCACTGTTCACCCCTCCCCTATGAAACAATGAGGCTGGATTAGAATCAGGGATTATTGGCTGTGACCCTCTGCCGCATCCAAACCACTACACACACCCAGCCACTGACACCACTGGAGTCTGGAGCCTTGGGTCACGAGATCGTGTCAAGTCCCACGAGGATCTCAGCTTGGGTAATCCAGGAAGACTGCATAGAAGAGGCAGGATTTGAGTTGTAAAGAACAGGCAGTTAAAAATAATTAAGGCATTTGTTCACATTAAAATATTAAATTAACATTAATTATATTAATGAACTTTATTAATATATTAAACTACTATATATTTACTATATATTAAAAATAACACGAGTCTTGCAGAAATGTTTGACAGAAAAAGCATAAAGAAGACAAATACATTCCTTGTAATCTCAATGCTCAGAAATCACATGGCTGAGTATTTCTTACATTCTTACTCTGCAACTTGGACCAGGCTGCAACTTTTAGCCAATTTCCCCTTAAGGTTCAATCCAGGCAGAGACCGATGGCAGAAGGAAGAGTTTCTACCAGTAGTAGAAGAGGTCATGTTTGGGGCATGTGGCACCCCAGGAGGATGCTGGTTTGGTGCCCTCGTTCTAGCCCCCTCGTTGTAGCCTGCTGCACAGCCACCAAGGACAAAGTCATCACAGAAGCTCCCTCTGCAGTGACCCAAGCTCTAAGTCCTTCACAGAACAACCCCATGGGAGGACACCTCCAAGTGTGCAAGACCGAACATCCTTCCTGCCACTCCCAAGCACAAACAATAACCTCTGCTAACCTAAATATAAAAGGGCCTTTCAAAGTGACAGGCAACACGCATTTATTTGAAATCAAAGAATGTTATTCGGGAGGCACTGATTCAGGCAGAAGCTCAAACAGTGTTCCGATTAGGAGAAAAGGCAATGAGTATTTATGAGAGAGGGAAGGGGAACAATTATATCAATAAAGGGAAGGCATTTCTATTGGGGCAGATAACATAACATAACATAGTGATGTTAATTCTAAACAATGTTTTAAATTTTCAGTCTGGTAGTCATCAGTCCAGTAGTCATAATAAGTAGTTTCTTGTTATCTTTGCAAACAGTTCTTTGGGACACAATGTTGCCCTAGGCAGAGTCCAAAGGTTATTTTGTCCTCTTTTAACATTCCAATGGTTTGAGGCCCACATCATGCAAGGTAGTTCCTGGGCATGGCAGCTCTGCCTCCATTTTGAAGTGGCTCCATTTACATTATTTATACCTTCAGACCCAGGGCACTAGAAATCTACACTTAGGAGGGCAAAGAAAGTCACTTGTCTAAGTGAACTTGGGACACCCTGACCACCCGCCCATCAGATGTCTGAATCAGTCTGAATGCTGGGCACCAGGGGAGGAAATCAATTCCTTCACTGGTGGTCTCAAGGGCTCCCCAGCACCCCACCTTCCCCCAGGGGACAAATTCTTCTTTCCAGCCAAGAATGCTTGCAGTTTCCCAAGATCAACCTCTTGAACACCCCTTCTCCCCTGATATGAGGAAGACCTGTTGGTTGCTGGAAAGGGTCTGGAAACATTTGGGAGGCTGGGATGGCTGAGCCTTTGCAGAGCAAGCTGGAGGTGGCAGCCAAGGGCATTTCATGAGGAGGAGCTTCTCCAGCACAGGTCTGCTAGCAGCGCCCTCTCCCAGCTGGTCCGGTGTTTTCTCCTAAGACAGCCTCTTCTCTGCGCAGGGAGGTGGGAAACGCTTGTGGGAAAAAAAAAAAAATCGGTATGTAAAAAATCGGTATGTTTCTGCCGGAAAGCGCTTGTTCCCGCGCTCTGCGAGGTACCGTTCAGGACCGATCTGGGGCTTGACTTCAGGTCCACATTGCTGCTCGACCCCAACTATTTCCCCAGCAGGCCCATTGGCTCCGAGGTAGTGCCCCAGCCAAGGCTTGCGCCAGCAGCTGGACACCCACCAGGGCCCCCGCGGATGGGCGTGTGGCCCTCCTTCTCCTGACCCGCAGCAGACCCTGTCCTGGGGGCCCCTCTATCTCCCCTCCCTCCCCGGCTGGACCACCTCCACTAGAGACATGGGACACGCCTAACCCTCCTGTCCCAGCGTGCTGTGCACCACATAACCGGGCACAGCCAATAGGACCGTCCTGGGCTTCGCGTGGAAACCACACTGGGGTGGGGCAGGGGAAGGGTTGTGCCGGGCCCTTCAGCGGGGGCGTGGCCGCAGTGCCAGGCCTGGTAGTGGCAGCCATGGTGTCTTTTTTTTTTTAGCTGAGCCATCTTGCCACCTGTTGGCAGCTCAGCGGCTGCTCAGCTCCGGCCGGGACTCGAACCCGCTATTGCTCAGAGCTCAAACTCTTGACCGAGCTCTTAACCAACTGAGCCACTCAGCCGGCCCCCATGGTGTCTTTTTCCACATGGCTCTGGGAAGTGACTTTTTCCTTTATTCCTGAGCATGTGGCTTGCAGGCTGGAGAATCCCTGAATCACTCAAGATACTCTAAAAATACTCCATTTTTGGCCTTCCAGCACTATACCACATGTCTTTCTAGTCCTCGTCTCCTCTCCCTCATGCTTGAGCTGTACTCTAGACACACTGGCCTTTTAATTGTTCCCAAAAGTTTACTTTTTATTTTTATACAACAATGCATGCACATAGTGTTAAAAGTCAAAAAGCACCACAAGGCTTATAAGAACAACAAAAAAAAATAGCAGCTGCCTGCACGCACCAATGGGCAAACAGGAATTGAGCATTTACTGTGTACCAGGCTCTGTACTAGGCCCTGGGAACAGCGGTGGCCCAAACCGACCAAATCCCTACCCTCCCACAGCTGATATTATAGTGCTTCCAATCCTTTTAGCGCTTCCTTGTTTCTCAATCACATGTTTATATTGCTATTTCTTTTTAAATTTCTTTTCAATTTTAGACAGTATCTGATGGTTTCCTACTACAGATTTGAGGATTTAATTCTCTTATATTGGGTCTTCGGAAAAGTCATGATGTATTGTGTCTATGTTTTTCAAAGGTCATTTATTTATATAAAGAACAAAGATCAATCAATGATATATTGCCTATTTTGTTCGATAACCTTTTGCCATCTTTCAGTGAGCTTCATAATTCCTCGTTCATAGAAGGACCTGTTTTTATTTGTTTGTGCTTATTTATTTGAAAAACTGAACAAGGTGCTGATGTACAGCCTCATCTGAATTGAACGTTATACCACACAAAGAGCTTTGAAGAGAGCGAACAAGTGGAAGTCTGATAGTGCAAGGTCAAGCGAGTATGGTGGGTGTGGCAACACATCCCATCCAAGCTCCAAGAATTTTTGACGGGGATCAGACTTGTGTGTGGTCCCGTGTTGTCGCGATGGAACAGAACTCCTTTACAATTAACAAGCTCTGGACATTTCTGGATGACGGATTCCTTCAAACTGTCCATTTGCCAACAGTACGCATTCAAATTGATTGTTTGGTTCCTTGATAGAAGCTCGAAAACACGACACCTTTAAAATGCCATCACATTGGGAGCATAACCTTCTTTTGATGAATGTCTGCTTTCGATGTCGTGTGAGGCAAATCATCACATCGGGACCAAGACTGTTTGCGCACCACATTGTTGTAAACAATTCACTTCTCATCACCAGTTATCAGTCGCTTCAAAAAAGGATCGTTTTCCTCAAGTTTAATGAGCATATTGCAGATGTTTATACATGCCATCAAATAAAATTCTTTGAATTCATGCGGAACCCAAATATCAACCTTGTTTACTATGCATCCCAGCTTCTTCAGGTGGTCGTGAACGCTTGAATGATGGATGTTCAATGTTTCTGAAATCTCTCGTATCGTGTAACGTGGGTTTGACTCGATCAATGCCTTTATTTTGTCATCATCAACCTCGGTGGGCCTCCTTGACCGAGGAGCGTCGTTGAGATCAAAATCACCAGCACGGAATTTCGTGAACCACTGTTGGCACTGACGTTCTTGTAGAGCATGTCACCATAAACTTTATGCAACTTTTCACAAGCTTGATGCACACTCTTCCCTTTATGGAAGTAAAACAGTAAAATATGGCAAAAATGCACAGTTTGGTGTTCCATCTTCAACTTGTAAAATCTTCAAAACTCAACCAAATCACTGAATTGTTTTTCAGAATGAAGCTAGAACTGTCAGCTGTCAAATGACATAGCAATAACATAGATGCGAATGACTCTAGTACTTCCAAAAATGTACTAGTGCCACCTGTTGCAAAAATGCATCATGACTTTTCCGAAGACCCAATACATGGATCCCTGCACTTCTCCCCTGAGAGCCCACTCTCATTTCATCACAACTTTTGGATACATCAGAGTTTGGTGTTTACAATATTATGATCATGTAAATATTGTTCCCAGCTGAACTGTGCAGTCCTTTATGACTACATTTTCTATTTTGTGTTGTTTTTCCAGCAGTTAATAATTGCCTTGTTTTCTCCTTGGCTCGACCTGGGCACTCAGGATCCTTTCAACCTGGAGACTCATGGCCTTTGGTTCTGGGAAGTTGTAAGGCTTAATTAATTCCTTTTACAAACTCTTAACTCAATTTTGTTTACATACTCGCCTGCTCTTCTACCTCCAGAGGAACCTGGTGCCTCCCAGGCTAAGTGTTTCTAGGGGGCCTCAGATTGGCTCTGTCCCCTTGCGCACTTCCATTTCACCTTCCTCCACTCTGTTATATAGTTACCATGTTTTTATTTATCTTCCAGCTTTGAAAAATTTGTAGATTCCCCTTGTCCCTATCATTGACTTTGTTTTCTTTGCCCTTGTTAGTTTATGCCTTAAGGCTTTTTTGTCTGTTTTTCTAATTTTACTGTCATTTTAGTGGGTTTTGGGAGGGAAGGGAGAAAAATATTCCTATTTCGTTCACGGTTAACCAGAAGTCCCCCTTGCCTTCTCTCAGAGCATCTTCTGTGTGCCATGGACTATTTTAAGTCAGTTTCTACTCCCAGTTTCACATGGCTCTTTTTGCCACCCAAGTCTGAGCTCAGAGGACACTTCTTCCAGGAAGGCCTCCTTACCCACCCTCCTTAATGGAACCACCCCAGTGCCTCTCTGCCACATCACCAATAGTGGTAGCCCTTATCACTATTTGAAATTATTTTATATATTTATTTTCACTGATGTATTTGCTTTCTTTTTCAGCCTCCTCCAGGTTTGCTCCATGAAGGCAGGGACTTGTATACCTTGTTGTTTGCAGTCCCCTCAGCACTTAACACAGCATCAGGCAAAAATAGATGCTCAGGAATTTATGTTGAATAGATGGATGGATTTGAGCTTGGGATCTCCAAGAGACAAATTTCAGCATAACTTAAGGAAGAAGCTGGTAATGGTCAGGATTTCCTGGGAATGGAAACACTGCTAATGAGAGGGTGAGACCCTCATCATGGGAGGGCTGTAAACCCAGGCTTGGAGATGGCTGAAAGGGGACAGAAACATTGACAAGAATGGATGTGATGATCTCCAAGGCCTGGCTGAAACAAGTGATTGGCTCAAGATCACTTAGCTACTTCCTGAGGGAGCCAGGCCACCCCTCAGATTAAAAAACAGCACTTGGCAGGCAGACATTGGGATGCACCCAGGTCTGGGTGGCACCAGCCTGATCCACGTGCAATTCAGCCTCTCTTCTCCCTGGTCGTGTGATCTTGGGCAAGTTGCTTGTCTCTGTGTTTGCAGTACTTCTCCCCCATGCCATGGTGATAAGAACAACCCCGAGGTCCTGGATTCTAGATAACAAGCATAAGCCTTCTAGTAAAATGCCCAATACATAGTATGCTGTTCTGATGATCTGGATTAAAAGCCTGGTTTCATCATTCCTGTTAGTGGGACCTGGGCAAACTGCTTGAAGCCTGGGCCTCAGTTTCCTTGCCTGTGAGATGAAGGTCTAGCCACACTGGCCTCATCAGGTCATGTCATGTCTCAGGCTTGGAGCAACAGGTGTCAATCAATGCCTATCCCCACCTCCCAGGCAGGAAGTGTCACATGTGAGTACCGGACAGGGGACAAACAGACTCTGGGCAGGGGCTCCTGGGGTTCCCAGAGCCCCGGGGTACCTGGACAGGTTCCTGGGGCAGTCTTCCGGTTTCTATGCTACCTTGCAGGGTATGAGGCAGAACAGACCAGAGGGCTCCATCAGAAGCAAAAGAGCTTGGAATCTTTCCAAAAAGCAGCACAAGGAGCTCAGGGGTGACTTGTTTTGCAAACCATTTTAATGGAAGTATGTGCAGGAAAAGGCAGGGAAAACTCTCCATCTGACAGTTCCAAGAAAAGCTCCACCATTACCAGAGGCCTCCAGCACTTCTCTGAGCCTCAGTTTTCCCATCTGTTTCTTACCTTGCTAAGGTGAGGTGAGTCTTCCTCCATTCCACAGTTGTTCATTGAGCACCTGCTGTGTGTCGAGGACCTCAGTGACCAAAGCAGTCACTGTCTCTATGCATCTTGCATTGGAGTGAGTCTGTGAGATAATGTGCTTCAAAGGATTAGCACATAGTAGGTGCTCTAAAAAACATACTTGCTGTTTTGCTAGTGGAACCATCTAACGTGTATGAATTTACCCTTTGATACTTGGAAGTGGTGACAATTTAAATAGAGCCATTGAGCGCTGCCCTGCCTTACAGCTTTCTCCTTTCCTGCAACTTCATAGCCTGACCCTGAGTAAGAGGCTCCCACCTCCCTCCAAACTCCTCAAGGGTAGCTTCTTCCTGCCACAAAGCACTACCTCTAGCCAGCTTGAAGCGGGGCCAGAAGGAACCAGCCCCAACCCCTGCTTTGGAGCAGCACAAGTCTGACAGAGAGGCAGATGGGGATGTGGCCACTGGCAGAGCTGGGGTCCCTGAGAGGGGCCATAGTGGGGGCACTGAGAATGGCGGCGTCAGGGAGAGTCTCCTGGTTTCAGAACTGGCTGGTCCTTCTTGAAAGGGGATAGGAATGAGTCAGGTGGGGAAGGCAGGGAAGGTCATTCCCAGCTGCAGAAACAGCCTTTGCAAAGAAAGGTCCCCGGAGGAGAGCTTGGGTTGCGAGTGGCTGGACTGGGGAGACGTCTGGGGCAGTTCCCCCACTTAGGGAGCCTTGGCAGGGCTTGGAGCCCTGTTATTTGAAAGGCTTTCTCTGGCTGAATTTTGGAGGAACTGGGGGCAGAAAGCACAGAAGAGGAGGAGGGTCAGAGAGGGTCGCTGACACTGCCCAGGGCTCCATCGAGTGACCAGCTCATGTCCAGCGCCATACTAGCACTGGCCACCAGAGGGCGCCATGGGTCAGCAAGCGGTGGAATCCCCTGCTGGTGCCAGGACGGTGTGTGGACACGAGTGTGCATGTGGATTTTGTCTGCGAATGTACCTGAGTCTGTGTGGCCCCTCCCCGTGTATGTACACGCTTGTGCACCACGCTGTATTCATGAGTGTGTGCATGTGTATTTAGGGTGTGTGGACTTACACAGGTATGAAAGGGGGCATGTGAGGCTGGGACTGTGCAAAGGCCTGTGAATGAGCATGTGCAAGGACGCACATAGGTGAGAACCAGGCTCCATCATATCCCACTACTCCAGCTGTATTGTTATTTCCCTACAAGCCATCCACCTCAGGCACTTTGCACATGGTGTTCCCTCTGCCTAGCATGTCTATCCCCAGACATCTTCATGATTCCTCCCTTAGGTCTGTGCTTACATGTTATCTTCCAGTGAGGCTCTTTCTGACCTCCCTCTTTAAAATTACAGCCCCCACCCCGAGACACACTCCATATCCCTTACCCTCCTTTTCCCCATAGCACTTATCCTCTGGCAAACTATCATTTCACTTAGGCATTTGGCTTGTCTGGCTTACCCTCCGGACCACCACCTCCTGAGGGCAGGGAGTTATGTCTGTCTTATTCAGTACTGTGCCCTCTGTAGTAGGTACACAGTAAGTGCTCAATAAATAGATGTTGAATGAATGAACGGCCTTTCCCAATCCTGGGTTCACACCATTCTACCTCCAACCCTCTGTTACCCTAGTTCCTGCCCACCTCCATTCACACCCACATCACGACTTTGGTCATATCCCTTTTCACTTGTGCCTCAGTTTCCCTGAGTCTACAGAGAGGAATGTTTGGGACTTTTCTTCCAGGAGTCAGGGTAAGGGGCAGCCTGTTGTGACCCTGTCAAATGTCCCTCCTAGTTTCTGAGTGATTGTGGAATTCCCCAGCCTTACTGTGCTACTTAGAGGCAGAGGGAAGCCAACAGATGTTGCTGCAACCAGCAGGGAAGAGAAAAAGCAGCTCTCTGGTGGTATACCCTAAACCAGCAGCAATGCAGCTCTGCATCCGAGCCTGGCCTCATGTGTGGCCCCCTTCATACCTCCAACCCTTTGCAGGGAGACTCTTTCTTGCTTCTCTGCCTGACAAGCTCCTACTGATCCTTAAAGATCCAGTCTCAAAGTCACTTCCTCTGAGGAGCCTTCCCTGACCTCACCCAGGTGGAGTCTGGGACTCTTGCTCATGTATCTATTTATAGCAGCCCACAATGGAGTTTTGTGATTCTTGAGTTGTCTGTCAGGCTTCCTAACTAACCTTGTCAACTCCTCCAACTGGAGGGCCTTGTCTGAGTCATATGGGCGCCTGGGAGGCTGGCATGGGACTAGAGTCGTTTCATCGATGTCTGAGGCATGCTTTCCATCCTTCCTTTGTTCATTCCTCAAATATTTATTAGGCACCTACTATGTGGTAGGCTGTGGGCTGTGCATCAGAATGCAGCAGAGAGTGAGTTGGCAAGATTCCTGGCCAGGAGGGGCCGACAGTCTAGAAGAAGAGCCAGATTAAAAACAGTAAATAAGAAAGGCATTGGTGGCACGAATGCTGTGCAGAGAATTAAGACCAATCTGGAGTATGACTGGGAAGGCCTCTTAGGGGAGTTCATTTAAGAGGAGGCCTGTAGGATGAAAGGGAACCAGCCCCAGGAATCATAGTGGGAAGGTAGGGGGGAAAGATGTTCCAGGCAGAGGAAATAGCAAAGTCAAAGGCCCTGAGGCAGGATTAAGACCCTTGAACATAGCAAAGAGCAGAAAAGCATGGGAGGAATGGAAGTCCAAGCGGTCGGCAGGGGCCTGAACCCAAAAAACCCACTGGGCCAGGCTTACCGTACTGGTAGGGAGGTAGCTGCTGCTGGGCGCCCATTTTAGAGATGGATAAGCAGCAGGTCCTGAGAGGAAATGACTGGCCCAAGGTCACATGACCCATCTGGGATACAATGCTCTGGGCTACTCCAGACACCTAGGAGTGGTAAGGCCAGCATGGCTTCCTGTAGGAGGTGGCCCACGGTGTGTTTACAGACATTTCCTGGGTATTTAATAAGTGCCAAGCCTTGAGCCAGGCACTCTCAAGCCTGAGCTCATGAAATGATTCTAGAGAGGTCTCATTGTCCCCATGTGACAGGCACAGAGCTGTTCAGTGACTTCTAGTAAGTGGCCGAGTTGACAGTAGAATCTGTACCTTTCTGAGTCCAAAGCTCATGACTTTCTACCCGCTGCCTGGAAAGGGTGAGCAAGAGATGCAGAAAGAGAATAATGATAATTATAAGGGCTCCCCCCTTATCTCGTCTGTCTCTCCCCATCGTTGTGTGGGTGGGGCTCTGCAGGGATCACCCCTGTTTTTACTAATGGGCAAGCAGAGGTCAGCCCCGTGCACCAAGAGTTTCTAGCACATGGTGGAATCTGCTTCCATCACGTGAAGTCCCTGGCAGGCCACACACTCATGCCTGCCTGGAGGCAAGGAGCTGACCCCTTGACCTTTGCCAGGTACTTCCTGCCCTCACTGGCCCATGGCTTTCAATAGTCTCTTGATCCCAGCACCAGATTGGTCAGTGGCTCCTGAAATGCACCAAGCCTCTATGTGGGAGCAGAAGGGAGTATTGGCCCATCTGGCCATTATACAGATGAGACTGAGGCCCCAAGAGGAGAGGAGAGAACCAAAGGCCCAGGAGACAGCCAGGATGAGACCTTTATCAAGGCTTACCGACTGGAGTAAAATTCATTGAAATGATATTTTACTCTCATTGAGACTCAGTTTCCCCATGTGTAGAATAGGGGACAGCAGCGATACAACCATTAAAGCTCCTTAATTGGCTTCTCACTAGGTACCATCAAGCTCACCACTGTATCCCCACAGGTCACGGCGCCTGATGCACAGCGGGCGCTCAGTGGATAGCTGCTGAAACGGAATGAAGGCGCACATGCCAGGCATTATGCTAAGCCCTTTCGAACATTCAGTCAATAAACGCAGTGACCGTGAAAGCCCGGTCCGTTTCTCATCAGCTGAGCCAGGAGGCAGGGCTGTTACCGTCGCTCTTCTATAAAGGCGAAAACTAAAGCTCAGAGGTTACCTGAGTTGCCCAAGGTCACCGCTAGAAAATAGCCAAGTCGGTATCAGAACCCAGGCGCACTTTTAACCCCTCCGCAGCACTCTACCTTCCTTCCGGCTTCCTGGGGCCCCAGCTAGGCCACTCTAGGGGATCTAGGTTTTCTTCTCCAGATTACGCACCTGGGGCGGGCCCACAAGGCGCACTTGCGGGGCGCTGCGGGCTCGGGGTGCGGGGGTGCCGCGCGGGACTAAAGCCCGACAGGTGTGAGGTGGGCTTGGCGGATGGGCGGCAGTGAGCCAGCATCGCGTCTGGATAGGCACTGTGTAGGCCAGAGCACAAACCTAGGAGGAGGCGGAGCCTCATTGGGCTTTGGTTTCCCGGGTGCTGGACTGGCTTAACAGACAGTGGGAGGAGCCGGATTCCAGGCCAGCAGAGGGCGAGGCTTGTGTTTGACAGGCAGTGTCAGACCAGCGTTTGATAGGCAGGGGACGGGCCCTGGAGACTGGAAGACCAATCGACGCGTGGGGGCGGGGCTTGCGCCGGCGCCATCCGTCCGGGGCCCCGGCGGCGCTGCCCTAGTCTGGCTCCGGCGCTGCCCGTCGCGGACGCGTCCTTGTCGCTGCTGCCACTGCTCCACCCGCTTTTACTCCTCCATCGCACCCGGGCCCCCTGCCCGCAGCCATGAGCGCGCTCCGCCCAGGTCGAGCCCGCAGCCCTCTAGATTAGTCTCCTCCGTCGCCCCCGGACCCGCCTGCACCATGGAGTCGCCCGCCTCGAGCCAGCCTGGTGGCATACCCCAGTCTAAAGGTAGGAGCGGCCGGCCGGGACCGCGGCTTGACCCCCGCGCCCAATCCGGGCCCAGGCTGCGCACTGCGACCTCTGCGTGATCCCATCCCAACCCGTCCCGGACCCACGCAACATCCCGGCCCACAACCCCTCTCTATTCGGATCTGGATCCCAGCCTGGGACCTCACCTGGACCTCCGATTTAGGACTGCACCCAGGCCTGAACTCAGACTAGAATCTCGTTCTGATCATCCCGCTTTAGGTCAGGAACCTCACTCTGACCTTGTCATTTAGACCTGAATTGCACCCTGGATAGGAATTCTCCCAGTCTGAGTTTCTGAGCTGAACCCAGGTGGGATTCACTCTGATCCTGCACCCTTCCACTCCTGGGTCCCAGGGCTGTATCCAGGGATTTGACTGACTCCCCATTTGGGCCCCAGCGGTGCTTCCCTGCTGGGGAATCTCACT
This sequence comes from Hipposideros armiger, assembly GCF_001890085.2. Lineage (NCBI taxonomy): Eukaryota > Metazoa > Chordata > Mammalia > Chiroptera > Hipposideridae > Hipposideros > Hipposideros armiger. The sequence goes on along the minus strand of NW_017731614.1, from coordinate 269,413 downwards.
GTAACCTCCCAGCCCCCCTCCGTGGGTTGCCCTGGCTACAGTCCAGCTCAGAACTCCCTATCCTCTCCCCCAACTCTTGCCATCCTTGTGGGCCTCACACTGGCCCATCCCTGGCCATCCTGCATCCCGGCCTGCAGCCCTGTCCCCTGGGAACCGTTCTCGGCCTCCCACCCCACCCTAACGCACAGCCCTCTCTCCACGGGCTCCTCCTTGTCATGACTTGCATGCTTCTCTCTGCACTTAGGTAGCTCACCCTCCCTTGCGCCCCAGTGTCTCCAGAGTTGATTGCTACCAGGCCTGTCTCTGCTGTCTGTGGGTCCTGGGCCAGCTGCCAGCTCAGGGTGCTAGCTGTGCAATGGGCTTACTCTTGTCTTCTCCAAGTAGCCGGCCTTCCTGGAAATTTTTATGAGGTGGCAGCTGCGGTGGCAGCAGAATTTGTCATGTGGAGTGGGGGAGGATGAGACTTGGAGGGTGGAAGGGGGATTTTTTTTCAGGAAGAGGAAAGGATGTTTTTGGCATGTTGGTGTCTCAGCAGGCTGGGTTGTGTGAGAGATTTCCAAACCGGACATAGCTGTAATGAGTAGGCTGCCTCACCCCAGCAGCAGCAAGAGTGTCACTGGGCCTCAGTTTCCTTATCTGTAAAATGGGAGTAATTGCACCTACCTTCTGTGGACTCTGGAATGTGATGTGAAATAGTGACTACTAAAGAGTTTTCAGCAAGTGTGGGTGATGAGATGAAGACCTCAGTACGGTGCCTCGTGCATAGTAGGTGCTTAGGAAGGACTAAGCAGTGCAGTCCTGTTATTGTTACCCTTTTTTTTTTTTTTTTTTTTGCTGGACAGGGCTCAGCCATGTGGGGTCAAGGCCTTGCATCTGCTTGGGTTGCAGCTGCAGAGTTGGGGTGAGGGGAGAAAGGTAATAGCTTGCACTTAGTGGGCCCCTAATTAGAAGTTGTCCCTACCTCTTTTTCTCTGGAGAGTCCCGGGCAATAGGAGGGTATGTGGGGTCCTGGGGAGGGGCTGTGGTGGCTGTGAGCCAGAGCCCAGCCGCTGGGTGGGCTTAGGTAAGTGGGAGGTCGGATCCCTGACCATTGCCCAACCACTGTGGGTAACTCAGGAGGCACTTGAGGTGGGGAGGTGACTGTGGAGGGACTTGCACTGCACAGGCCTTATGGAGTTTGAGAACCAAGAAATCATAAGCTCTACTCTAGAGAACTGGGAAACCAGACACTTCTTTTCTCCAGCCCAGGGTCTAGGCTTGGCTTGGTCAGTGTAGTGGGACTTAGGGCAGATCCCTCAATCTCTCTGGGCCACTGTGTTTTCATGGGCAGAAGGAAGAGGTTGAAATCAGTGTTTGTTGTTGAAGGCCTTTTCATCAGTTCTTCCAAGCAGGGAAGGCCTCATCAATACAAAAGTTAAAGTTGCAAGGTTGAGAAAGGTGAGCGGGCATGGGTGTAAAGGGAAAAAGCACTTTGGGGAGACACTACTTGATCCCCCTTTGTGACTTGAATTGCCCTCGCTGAGCCTCTCTGCAGAGAAAGGACCAGGTTGAATTTCCAGTTTGTGAGTTCAGGTAACAGTTGATGTTGGGTGGGTTGGACAGAGGGCCAGTGGTCTCCCCAAGGCCCAGGGACCCTCTCATCTTCTTTAGGGTCTGTGAAAGGATGTGGTGAGGGATCCACAATGCCCCCTCACCAAACATCCCAAGAGTTCCCACTTCTCAAGCTTTTTCCATGTGCCATGACCTCTTATTTATCACAGCCCCATTTACAGACAAGGAAACTGAGACTCAACGGCGGTCAGTGCCTTGCCTGAGGTCACACAGCTGTGACGACAGATGGAGCTAGGGTTCCACCCAGGACTGTGTGTCTCCAAAGGCCTTCCTAGTGCTCCTCCATTCCTGTGCTGGATGCTTGGGCTCAGCTGGTGGGACACTCCCCTCGCCCCATTACCCCTGTGTCCAGTAGGTGTCTCCTCCAGTCCATGCCCAACCTGGAGGACAGACTAAGCCAGAGGTGATACCTCTTGCGTGCACAGCCCTTTACAGTTGGCACATTTCATAATCACTGCAGTCCCACCCATTTGACAGATGGCAAAACCCAAGTCAGACCTGGGGGTGGCTGGACTGAGTCCACAGAGCTGGATGCTCACCTGCACCCTCCCCATCCTGGCACAGGGTCCCAGTGTTATGCTCCTCTCTGGCTCCTCAGAGGAATTTGAACAAAGCAGGGTATGTTTGGCACTTGACCTTAAGGAAACTTTACCTTTGGGCCTCCTGCCTTGCAGTGGGTGCCCTGCCTCATCCTCCATCCCAATGGCCAAGGGAGTTTTCCATGAGTGCTCGAGGCCCCAGGCCCCACAGTCTTGCTGGCTTTTCCTGGCCTCCTTGCCCACTTGCCATCTTTGGCTGGGGTCAGAGGCCAAGGGCAGCTGACACTGAGGCCAGCGAGCAGGAGCACATTTGGTCAGCATGGTCTGGGTCTGCTGCCTCAAACCACATTTTGTCCTTGGGGGCGCCACACATGTCCTATCACTGCCCCTACTATACCTGAGTGCTAACCATGCAGGCACTTACGGTTGATCTTCAGGCTGCTCCCAGCTGCCTGATGGAACACTGAGGCTACAAGAAGCACTACCTGTGTGTTGGCCTTGCTGGCCATGGCCTATGCCCTGCCTCTACCTCCCCCTCCCACAAGTCCTGTCCCTTCCCAGCTGTTGGAAAGACTGGAGGGTGGCACCTTGGGGACTTCCCCCACCCCTGGCGTGACGCACAGGAAACTATCAGCCAGCCTGTGGCTCGGGGCCTGAAGGGATCAAAGTTCTCAGTTTTCTGTGTGGGGAGAAAGCCAGGGCAGCAGGAGGCTTCCGGTAGATGAGTCAGCCAGCACTGGGCGCTGAGTCACCCGCTGGGCATGCCAACCGGCTGTCTGCTTAAAGGGGTGATAGCCTGCCAGCTGGTGGGTGAGAAGGAACTGGGAGCCCCAGCCTCACAGGTTGGCATCTGGCTCTGAGCTGGGCACTGGAGGCGACCGCCTTCTTGGACCTCAGACTAGGCTGGGACCCCCGGGCAGGCCCTCTTGGCCCTGTGCCCGCCCCACCCAGGAACTTCCTCTGTTAGGCAATTGCCCTGCTTCCTCTTGCTCACAGAGCAGGAACAGTTGGTGACGGCTTTTCACTGCTCTTGGCCCAGGGGCTCCTCAGGCTCAGATGCAATGCTGGGGGCTCTGGAGGCTGAGGACCAGAGGTGGTGCAGGGTTCGCCTGAGCTTGGGAAGACAGGGGTAGGGAGAGGTGAAGACTGTAGCCAAATCCCAGCTCAGCCCCTTTTGCTGTGTGATGTGGGACAAGTTATGCATGGTACATTCACTACACTCTGTCAATGATTTCAATCCCCTAGGCGTGGCCCACCTTTTGGATGAGCGGCCTTGGTTTCCTTACCTGCAGAATGGGAGTGGGGACCCCAGCTGCCAGTCTTGCTGGCAGCCATAAGGATGGATGCAGACAAACTCATTCCACTCTTGCTAAGGGTCAGGTACTGGGCTCAGCAAGACTGTCCTCTGCTCACAAAGAGCCTGACAGGACAAGAAGTGGGGACAGATCCTGAGCTTGGGGGGTGGATGGGCCAGCATTTGAATTCTGACTCGCTCTACTGCTTACTAACTTCCTCATATGCCCTCTCTGACCCTCAGTCTCCTATCTGTAAAGTGGGAGTAAACACCCCTCTCTTGCAGGGTGGTGGTAAAGATTGGAGATAGTGTTTGTCAAACGAATGGCATCTGTTATTATTTTCTTAATGTTATGGTTATGCCAGTTGTTTATTGGTAGATGAATAAACTGAACCAGGACCTCTGATGATGGACTTGTAAGCTCCGTGACACGAGGATTCTCTGGTTGCAGGGTCCTGTAATGCCAGCCAGAATGTACCAGTCTCTTTCCCTACTGGTCCACAAGAGCTGAGGGCTCCCATTGCCTCTTGGACCTTCCTGGGGAGGACCCATGGGGAACAGAGAACTGGGTGCTTCAGTTCCCAAAGCATGGGGAGGTGTGGAATGGGGAATCAGGAGTATGGGAGCCTCCTAGGCCAGGCCCTCAATTGGTAGAACTTCGTTAGTGTCAGGGATGTGCTGGCTGCAGCGATACAGGGCTGAGCGAGGAGTGCCCTGACTCTCAGCTCCACCTGGAAAACAGGAGGCCTTGGGAATAGTGGTTCTGAGAGTCGAGACCCAAGGCCAGGGGTGCCAGTGGACGGTGGGGTAGACCTGAGGGATGCCTTGTCATTATTTGGTCCCAGAGAAAGAACACTGGGGAGCAGCATGGTGGATGCCACACTGAGCCCCATCCCAGCCAGGTAGGGTGATAAGATTGGCCTGCTGAGCTCCAGGAGGTGAGGGTCGCAGCCTCTTAGCATTGCCCACGTAAGTCAGGCCTGCTTGCCCAGCTACTTTTGTCGATGCCTCCACCAGCAGTTGCAGTGGCAGCCTGGTAGGCCCCTCTGCAGCTCCCAGACACCAAGTTTGGGGCCAAATCCAACTCCGGACAGGGTCACCAGACTCATCCTGAAGCGGCTTTCCTCCCCTTCCCCTGGTCCTGGCACAGGCCGCTGTCACCCTCCTCCTGCCCTGAGTGTCTCTCTCTGGGGTGTCATGATTGAGCAGGCATTCCAGGGGCTGCCCTAAGTTCTCATCTGCCCCTCTCCCAGCTGTTGCCCTGCCCCTGATGGCTCTGTACCAACCCCTCCTGCTATGTCTGGGCTGGGCCTGGATGGGTGGGCCTGGAGGGCTTCCAGGTGGGAGGAGCTGATTGTACTCCCAGCTCTGCCCCAGCTCCCTTTGTGACCTCCTGAGTCTCACGTGACCCAAGTTCTCATGTGACCCATGGGAATAAAAACACCCACATCTCAGGCCACTGTTGAGGGTGAGAAACAATGAGATCTGTCAAGTCTATGGATACCACAGGGGCCCAGTCAGTGCTGCATTTGCACCTGAGCTACGTATTACTGTTTTTATCACCAAGAATACCTTTTTAGGTATTTTGCTCCATCGACCCCATGGATTATAAGATTCGGTTTGGATACTAATGATAATAAAAGCAAGAATGCCATTTGTTAAAGAAAGGTGCTTCTATGAACATTTTTCCCAAGCAGGAGCATGGTGTCATCAGTGTCCAAGGTGGCCTGGGTGACCTCACACTGGCCTCACATGGAGACCTATGGGAACTCATCCCCTGAGCCCAAGCACCAGGAGGGCCCCGTTTTCCTGAGGCTCTTAGAAGGTTGGTGTCACTCAGGGAGCATCCCTCTCGTCATTAACTTCTTGAAGCCTGGAACTTGGGTTCCACAGTCTGGGGACCCACCCGGCCCTTTGGGGGCTCACCCTGCTGTCTGGGGGCCCACCCTGCCCTCTGAAGTCCCTCCTTCCCCTCTGTGGATCCACCTCAGTAATAGGGGCATTTGTGCCAGGGTGGCTACTGAGCCAACCCGCTTTGTGGCAGACATTTTATACACAGGATCTCATTCAGCACCCCTCATGGTTACCCAGCAACGTGCGTGTGTATCCATCAGAGTTTTATGAGTACACAGGCCTAGAGTGGGGGCGTGACTACCTGAGCTCACACAGATCTGTCCTGGGAGTGTGACTTTGTCTTAACAACCTTTGACCAGTGCTCATTCTCTCCTGGAGGTCAAGGCCACTGTACTCCCGTAGAATGTCAGGGGAGGAAACAGGTTCAGAGAGAGGGTGTGGCTTGCCCACGGTCACACAGCAGCTCCAGTATCCTGATGCCAAAGCCTGTCCTTCTTCACTTTCTGTTGGCTTCTGCCAGAGTGGCTTTGGAGATGCTGTCATGGCCACAGCTGAGGCATGAGGAGCCAGGATCTGGTGGCCCTGGGAGAAGCACTGGCACAGGAGTTTGGGGCCTGAGTTTGAGTCCTGGCTGTGCTGCTGCCCTGGTGTGTAACCCTAGGCGAGTCTCCAGGCCTCTGGCCCAGGATCTTCACTCGACAGTCTCTGTCTCTGAGACACCATCCAGTTCTGAGCAGGCTCTGCTGCTGGGAGCCCCTAGGAAGGATGCCAGTGACCCTGGCTGCCCCCTTTAGATGGAGGGGGATGCTGTGTCCCAAACCCACAGCAGCCCAGGACATGTAGTTTAAATAGGGCTTTTCTTATTATTTTATTTAAATTACTTACAGTCCAGTAGCTGGTACTACATGTGGTTAGGAATCTCAAAGTGATACAAGAAGATAGTTTCTTGCAGCGCCTGGACTCTTCTGTGAAAAGATCAGCATTTTTTTTTCTGTCACAAATACTCTCCTCCTCTTGCTTCCTCCCACTGTGCCTGGGACTCAACTCCGTGTCACCACAAAGAGTGCTTGTCCTGCTGTCCTGACGGGGGCCCACCGGACCCTCACCACTCCAGGTACCAGGCTCTTGATTTTATAAACCCTCGGCTTCAGTGTTCTCATCTATAAAAGGGGGAGATCCCTGTCATCCCTGCCTCTTGGGGTTGCTGAAGGTATCAAATGGGATGTGATTCAACGCTTAGCACAGGCCTGGCACACAGTGGGTGCTCACAAAATGTCAGTGGCTTTTTATTCTTTTTACCTTATGGGAGATGTATCTTAGGGGTGAGTTCCTTGAGGTAGGATTTTTGAGTCAATGGGGCATTTGAATAGTACTGAGTCACCCTCCAGAGGGGTGGCCCTGTGAGCCCACACAGCCACCAGCACCAAGGAGGCAGCCTCAAGCTGTCCTCTGTGTCCCCTGGTTGACCGCAGCCTCTCCCCTTCCCTCCCTTCCTCCTGGCCCAGGCGCCTGTGCATTTATCCCCTGTGCTTAAACTATCTTTTCTCTAGAGCTTTCCATGGCCGCCTCCTCATGCCCAAGTTATTCTCTGCTCAGATCTCACCTCGGAGAGGTCCCCGTGTCCTGCCTCCTTTCTCTTCAGAGCACTTAGCATTCTGTGTAAACATTATACACACTGACTTTGTTAGTTCATTGTTTTGTGGTCAGCCATTTTTGCAGGGCTGGATTTATTCTCTGTTGTGGGGGCTGGGTGTGCATTGTGGGTTATGGAGTAGCATCGCTGGCCTCTACCCACTGGATACCAGCAACAGCTCCCAAGTGTGGCCGTCAGAATGTCCTCAGACATTACCACATGTCCATGGTTGGAGCATAGTCCAGGGCCCTGTCTGCTCATTGCAGAAGGGGTGAGTGCCACAAGGTGGGCAGGCACAGGATCCTCCCCTGCAGATGAGAAAGTCTTCAGAGGTAGAGGGACAAGGAGCAGAGTGCCAAGGGCCTCGGAGGCTAGGGCTTGGCCACCACACAGCTGGGAGGAGAGAGGGCAGGGCCCAAGAGTTGAGCGCTGCCCCCAGTCCAGCCTGTTGTTCACTGTGTGCTACGGTACAGATGCTTGTGGCAGGTGCCAAGTGTGGCACATATAGGCGCTCAGTAAACAAGAGTACCCTTCGCCTCTTCCAGGACCTCCGGGAAAGGGTGCGCCTACCTGGGGAAGATAGATCTGTCCTTGCTCCCCGCCAATGCTTGACTGCAGTGGCCCCTGAAAGCTCCCTAGGGGACTCTGAGAGGAGATACCATGGGGCAGGGACTCCAGCCTCAGACAGATGTGGGCCTGATTGCATGTCCTTGCTGCTCCTGCTTAACGGCTCTGAGTCTCAGTGGTGCTCTCTGTGATCTGGGTGCTCTGAGTGCCTCACCCTGGTGGGGCTAGTGTGATGACTATAGTAAGCAGATAATAAATGTCAAGTGCTGGGCACCGGCTTTGGCTTGTCAAAGCCAACAAACGTTAGCTGTCCAGGTGAGCCCACTGCCTACCTAAAAGCCTGTCCCTCCCCTCTTGGGGCCTCAGTTTTTACTGTGCAATGGGAATGGGTAGTTGGTTTCTCTAAGGGACTCCCACAGGACAGAGGTGACCAGATGAGTGGGGCAGAGACTGTGAAGGGACATGAGGAGCCTCTGGACATCTGGCCTTCCACATCTCCATGGCAGCGCATAGTTCTTTATCTGATGGGCCCAGACACTCAGGACCCAGGACCTCCTAGTGGAATCAGATATCAGGAAAAGCACTCCAAATACTCAAAAGTAGGGAGTGAGAATAATAAATTGGGAGTATTGCTCTTGTTATCGGAAACTGTGGGATAGGATTGAATGCGACATTGCGACGTGGTGTGGGGGGCTCTCTTTGTGAGTGTAGGGCCTGGCAGGGTCCACGGAGAGGGGTTGTCACATTCCCACCCCCCTCTCTTGTCCCCATGATGGACCTGAGAGAGAGTGGCACAGACCAGTCTGTTTAGAATCTCCCCGAGGCCCTGGGGCAGGGGTGGAAGCAGGGGTTAGGGAGGTCCTCTCTCAGGCTTTCTGTTGATGTTTGGTCATTGGAGCCAGACAGACCTATCTTCCTGTCTGCTTCCTACCAGACACTCACTGTGTGACCTCCATCAAGTCCTCTCCTCTCTGAACCACTTGGAACAACAGACATGAGAAAACACTTCCCTCACGGGGCTGCTGAGAGTATTAACAGAATGGCTGCCTGGGGCTGAGTGCCTGGCATTATCTTGGGTACTTTGGTTTTCCAGTACCCAAGTGGCTCAGTCTAATCTTCCACGTGTCAGGCACTGCTCAGGCATGACACTGATAACCTCATTGTACGTTCCTGATAACCCTGGGAGGTTGGTTCGTTATCCCCATTTCACAGTTGAGTCTATAATGTCCAGAGAGGTTAAGTTACTTGCCTGAGGCCACACAGCTAAGCAGTGGCTGAGATGCAATTTGAATTCAGGTTGCCTGGCTCCACTCAATCCTCATAAGCATTTGCTAGCTGCCTCTCAGACAGTAACTACAGAATGGTGACTTGTGAGAAGTGACATAAAAGAAGCCAGCTGGACACGAGGAAGAGCCAGTAAGAAGGGGGCTTAGCTGGAGCAATCAGGAGAGCCTCTCTGAGTAGGTGAAAGGTGAGAATTATATATCAACTAGGACAAAGTTACAGGGAAGAGCATTCTAGGCAGAGAGAACAGAACATGCAAAAGCCCTGAGGTGGGAAAGAAGGTGGCTTATTCAAGGAATGGTGAGTGGGAGGGGATTAAGGCAGGGCTGACACCATGGTGGGAGTTGTGTCCAAGTCTAGGGCACTTCTCTTTACTGTCTGTATCTCAGGTCAGTGGCTAAATTCCTTGTTCCCGGCCTGTGGTACTCCTGGGAGGCTGGTGCGGGCCAAGGACACACAGATGCCTGGCGCTGTGCCCGCCTGCGCTGGAGGCCCTGCAAGCCGAGGCTGGCGGGCTTGTTGTGATTTGCCAGTGGTGGCCTATGAACCTCTGTTTGTTGTGGTGACGGTTGCCACAATGGGCCTGCACCTGGGCAGCCCTGGGCTGCCTGGCCATCTGGGCCCAGTGCTGACGTCTGTGGCAGACAGCGGTAGCAGCTGGCAGCCTGCGACCTGTTTCTGGGCTGTCTCTATGGTGGCCTCACCCACTGTCTCCCACAGCTGGCACGGCTACTGCATGGAGCCCATGTCACTTCGGACGTAGGCCTGGTGACCTTGACAAGCAGATGAGCAAGAAGGCCAGGACCACAGTCCCACCTGCGCAGCCCATGCTCTCAGCAGCCTTTGTCCCTCCATAGGCAGATGGAACTCCACTTTCACTGAGTGCCTCATGCCTTCTCACATCGTCCTCACCCACCTGACCTGGCCACAGGATTGGAAGCTCCCTTGATATATGGGGAAACAGAAGCTTAGTGAGGGGGAGCCTATCTGACGACATTCTCAAATCCCAGGGCCGGAGATGTGTGTGCAGGCTAGAGCTAGGGGAAGGTTCGATGGGGCCAAGAGCAGAGTACTGCGGGAGGGGCGTGGCTGTGAGCTCCAGCAGAACCCCAATTGGGCCGTTAAATTTTAACATAAAATATTTTACCTTCTAGTTATAAAAAGCATCAAGTCAAGAATAAAATGTAGTTATAATTCTCACTACTTAGGATGAAATTTCTCCCCTCTGTGGCGAGGTCAATAGTAACTATGGTGACCATTTCTGGTCCATTATAGAACCACCTACTGTGTGCCAGGCTCTACGCTGAATGCCTCGAAGGTGAGACCTTGCCTTGTTGGGCAGGTGCACATTTCTCCAAGCAACTCTTTTGCAGATTTGGAACCTAAGGTGCAGAGAGGAGGGTACTATGCAAGGTCTCAGCGGGGTACAAAGTTGGACTTTCCTAGGCTGCCACATGCCTAATGCAGTGTTGGCAGCACTGACCTGGCCAGCAGCCTCCACCCCAGGGCCTGTGTCCCTACCCCAGAGGTCAGTGTTAACCTAGTCTGACCCAGGGGCAGCACAGAACTGGCCTCGGGAATTGACGGCCCTTCATGCCTCAGCTTTTCCGTTTTCTTCTTACTGTGTAGAAATGTGCTAGGTCCTGGAGAAGGACTGTCCCTCCGGCCATAAGGAGGAGCTCCCTGAAGGAGGGGGTCCTATGAGCCGCTGGCCTGGCCCATTGGGGTCTCCAAGTCAGCAATTCCAGGGGTCCCTCCCGGGCCAGAACACTGACTCATTGTGCAGTTGCTTCACCTCTGAGCCTCAGTTTCCCCAAGTAAAGTGAAGCTAAGGTCTCCTCCCTTAGGTTGTGGAGCATCTGAAATAGTTGGAAAGGGCCATGCGTGTGACCGACAGGCTGCTGCTTTGATGGATGAGGGCTTGGGAGTGAGACCCACCCAGCCCCTGACAACTAGCCACTTTGCCTCTTCTGTAGAATGGGTTGAGAACACCTCACATGCAAGGCTGTGATTAGATGACTGGTACACCCCAGTGCCAGGGGAGCCAATGGTGGGTGCCCAGCAAGCACAGCTGCTGCTGCTGTTATTAGTACTATTTGTGGAAACTTGTTTCCTGCAGCCTCCAGGTCAGGCCCTGGGCAGGTGCAGGCCGAGTGCTGTTATAAGTTGCTTTATTCAGTAACTCTATAAAACAGGTGCTGTTTTTATCCCCATCACATGGATGAGAATACTGAGGCTCAGAGAGGCATGGGTAGTTGCCTGATGTCACCCAGCCTGTAAGGGGCAAAGGTGGGATTTCAACTTGGGACAGAAAGCCCATGCTTTTGGCCTGACATCTGGGGATTCCTGGGGTAGCTTCTGTGGAGAGGCTGCAGGTGTCTGCTGAGCTCTGCCCACTCACCTTATTACAGACACTGGGACCCATCCCCACCGGACTGTTCTGTTTCCTGGAGGTTCATCTGCTCCAGGGACAGCTGGGCCTGGGCTTCATCTTCCCAGTGACAGTTCCAGCCCCATCCCATCACTTGACAGTGCTGCCAGGCAGCCTGGCTACTGGGCCTGAGAGTGTGGGCCTCCTATGCCAGGTTCACAGATGAGGTACTGAGACTGCACAGTGGGGCATGGAAGAGGCTGGATTTGAACCTGGTTCAGAGGTGGGTTTGGGACTGGGGTCTCCCAGTGCTTCCTGCCCACCCATGGCAGGTGGCAGCAGAGCCTCAGGCGGTTCTTAGTTCCCTGGTAGCCAGAGTGCCTTATCAGTGGCAGTGGGCTGGGAGGGTGGAGCAGGTGGCAGGAAAGACTTTCCTGCAGGAGCAGACAGTTGGGAGGCACCATTCCTGCTGTGGGTGGTTTAGGGAGTCATGGTTGAGTCCCAGCACTGCCACTCACATACTCAGTGACCTGGGCAAGTCACTTCCCTTCTCTGGAAAATGGAGCCCCTCATCTGGGTGCTTGGGAGCAGGAGCTGCAGACTCAAGCCCACCTCTCTTCTCACCGATGGGCTCCCTGATAACTCTGAACCTTGCTTTCCCACCTGTGAGGTGACGCTGCGCCTTTAAAGGGTGGCTCTAGTGAAAGCCCCCTTTGCCATGCCAGCCCGAGCTATGTCCAGCGCTCTATAATGCTGAGTCTTCTTTAGCACCAGCCGCGTGCCGGCACCTGGCCACGCTCAGCTAGATTGAGAGAGATGGAGCTCAGCCACACTGGGGCTCTGAGAGACCAAGCCCCTCACCCATCCTCAGGGTGAGGGTGAGGGAGGCGCTACCTTGGAACTCAGGCCAGCCCTGTGCCCTGAAAGGGAAGCTGGCTTCCTGAGGTGTCCTTGGAAGGATTAGCAAAGGCAAGAACTATGGAGGTGGAAGAGAAATGGGCACCCCAGGGGTTTCAGTCAGGTCTCCCAGCCTGCATTCCCTCCACGCTTCCCAGCCACCTCTGAGGTGGGCATTTGTATTCTAAGGTGAGAGCTGGGGAAATTGAGGCTCAGAGAAGGTGTGGGCAGCAGAGCTGGGACCCAAAAGGAGATCTGTCTGCCTCAGATGCCCCCACCAAGGTTAGCGCCACAGTGGAGGAGGTTGTCTGTATCAGTTTGCTGGGGCTGCCAGAATAAAGCACCAGAGACTGGGGGAGCTTCACAGAAACTTACTGTCTCACAGACACCTCACTGTCTCTCCCTTTTAGGAAAATCCAAGAGGAAGAAGGATTTACGGATATCCTGCATGTCCAAGCCGGCCATGCCCAACCCCACGTGAGTCTGCCTCAGTTTCTCCCCTAACTCAGCCTGGAGAGGCTTCCTGGAACAGAGTAAGCAGCGGGAAGTGTGCCCCAGGCAGTGTCTCCTGTGAGCAGAGCCGGGTGGCCATGGGGGCTTCTAGGCATTGTGCATTTGCTCTGTGCCCCTTCTTGCCCCGTCTCAGAGATGGGAAAGAGAGACACCTTGTGCCTGGCACAGCAGATGCTTAGTGAGTGAGATGAGGTGCCTTGAGGAGTGCCACCTCTCAGGGACGGGACTTGCCTCTGGTCCCTGTGCCAGCCTGGTTTGCTCCTCTCAGGGGCAGGGTGTGGTTCTCTCTGAGGCTTACAGGGTTGCTTTCTCCCTGCAGCCCTCCGCGGAACCTGGACTCCCGGACCTTCATCACCATTGGAGACAGGGTAGGTGCTGGCTGCAGCTTGGGGCATGGCCTTCATGTTTCTGAGCCTTGGTGTCTTCATCTGACATTGGGCCAAGCTGACCCTGTAGGGCCATTGGGAGGTAGCTGTGGGTGTCGGACAGAACTGGGCTTTGGAGAGGAGCCTCGTTCCCTGGATGCTGGTTGTGTGACCCTGGGCCTTCCATCTAGAATGGGGACAGTGGTCTGCCTCATGGGGCCCTGGTGAGTGTCCTGACCTCAGAGTTTGACCACCTGTGCCCGTATCACCTGTGGGAACAGTGTGTGGAACATGCAGACTCTTGGCCCTACCCTTAGGACATGGGAACCTGCATTCCATATGCACCTCCAATGGCTTGGGCAGGAGGGACTGAGAATCCTGGCTCAGCGTTTGCTGAGGGGCAGACATGCTGAGGGGCTTCAGGCAGAGATCTCATTCTGGAGGCCTCTCCTCGGCTGACAGCCCCTCTTAGGCTAATTTTTCCTACCTGACACTTATCACTGTTTGATGTCCAGTTCATCTGTTCGCTTATTCCTTTTTGCTTGCCTCGTTTAATAGAGGGCAAGAGAGAGAGTAGGTGGCCCTGGGCCACACTGCTCACTGTGAGGGTAAGGCCATTGTCTTGTTCTCTCTGTGTCCCTAGTGCCTAAAACAAGGACTTGCACAAAGTAGGTGCTCAGAAAGTAGAGGGGGTGGAGCAAGAGGGAAAGTGCATCCATCTCTTGAGCTACCTGTGCCTGCTGGGGCATCTTAGTTATACCTCACAACAGCCCTTGGATATTGGTACCTGTTTTATAGAGGGTGAGGTGAGGCTCAGAGAGGTTAAGTGACTTGTTCCAGGTCACACAGCAGGATTTGAGGTGGTGCAGGATTTGAGCCCATATCTGACTAACTGGCCATCTTCTCTTTCTGCTGCCCCAGCTATCTCCATTGAATGAGGTGTTAGGGACAGCTCCTGATTTTTGGCATCAACCCTCTCTCTTTTCTGTCCCTCAAGAATTTTGAGGTAGAGGCTGATGACCTAGTGACCATCTCGGAGCTGGGGCGTGGAGCCTATGGGGTGGTGGAGAAGGTGCGGCATGCCCAGAGCGGCACCATCATGGCTGTTAAGGTAAGCAGGGTCCCACACTGCCAGGGAGCCCTGGGCCAGGTGATACCCGGGAGGCAGCCTGGAGGAGATGTGGGGTCTGTGGGTGCCCCTCAGAGTTCCTGGCCCTCATATAAGGGACAGTGGTTTGCTCGCCCTGTGCCACATGGCTCCTTAACTACAGCCTCTCACCTGCAGCGGATCCGGGCCACCGTGAACTCTCAGGAGCAGAAGCGTCTGCTCATGGACTTGGATGTCAACATGCGCACAGTCGACTGCTTCTACACTGTCACCTTCTATGGAGCCCTCTTCAGAGAGGTACGGCTTTAGTGGGAGGGTGAGAGGTGGGTACTGGGCTAAGGGCTGGGAGCTCAAGTTGCCCTGACCCCACCTTCTATCTACACACCCGCCCTCCTCCATCTAGCCTGCCGCCTACTCTTGCTCCTTCTGGGTCACCAGCAGACATTTGCTAAGTGCCCCTGAGTGCCAGATGCTGGGCACAGGAAGGAAACAGGCCCTGTCCACTTGTGAGATTACAGAGCAGGGCTCTTGAATGCTCAGGCCCAGAAGCCAAGCTGCCCGGCTCCTTTGCTTCCTGCCTCAGTTTCCTTATCTATGAAATGAGGCCTATAATTGTACCCACCTCACAAGGTTGTCATGAAGATGAAATGATGTAGCCTAGGGCATGGCACTCAGTGAGTATGCCACTGAGGTCCAAGGTTGGGTGATCACCTGCCTTACTAGCGACCTGGCCAGCAGGGTGGGGCTCTAAGCAGGGGCGGCCATGGAAGTGTGTGAGGGTTCATTCTGGGTCTATGGGAGGACTGGATGGTGGGGTGGGAGAGGAATCGGTGATGCCAAGGGAGTGTGGCCTGTGGAGCTGGAAGGATGGGCTCCTGCTGGGTGGCGTAAAGGGCTAGTGTGTGTGTGAATGGAGACCAGGAGCCTGGGTTAGATGTGCTGGGTTTGCAATGATGATTTGCTACCTAGAGTTCAGGGGCAAGGTCAGGGCTGCCCCTGCCTGGCCTCACTCTCTGAGCACCTGCTGGGTCCCTGAGCTTGCTGGTGTGGCCGACCCACCAGTGGGTCAGTGCCTCATCATCCACTCGTCTGATTGGCTAAGCACCCACTGCATGTCAGGTTCAGGCCGTCTGTCCCCTTGCCACTGGGGGGACAGACACACACCCAAGGCTTGCCACATGCTGGGTCAGAGCTAGCAGGGAGGCCCAGGGGCCTGTGGATACCCCAAGGAGATGCTGCACTGAGCCTTCCCAGAAAGCTGTCCTGAAGGATACCCAGGAATTTGCTGGGGGCTTAGACAGAGGAGGCAGGGCATTGCAGGTAGAGGAAGGAACCATCCACTAAGGTCAGAGCAGCGATGAGCCATGTGTGTTGGGGACCATCAGAGCTGAAGCAGGAGGGGTCTGCAGAGCTGGGTCGTGGAGCTGAGCTGCAGCCAGATCCTGAAAGTCCCCATGGGAGGAACACAACCAGGTGTTGTAATCACTTTTCCCTGGAAATTGCCATAGAATTAGGGATCAGATAGTAGCGACCAGAGACAGCAGAGCCAGGGGAGGCTAGTGTACAGCCTTAGCAATGTAGGCAAGCCGGGAAGGTGGAGAAGTGAGCAGATTGAGAGATTTGGGGAGGCAGGATGGGAGGAGCTGGGAGCTCAGTAAATGTCTGTGGGTTGAAGAATGAGCAGATGTGTTTGCTGGAGGCCTGGCTGGCGCTGGCACCAGGGCAGGCTGCCCAGGCACAGGTGCTGCCCCAGGCGGGTCTGGGCTGACCTCCAGGCATCTACCCACAGGGAGATGTGTGGATCTGCATGGAGCTTATGGACACATCCCTGGACAAGTTCTACCGGAAGGTGCTTGATAAAAACATGACGATTCCAGAGGACATTCTTGGGGAGATTGCTGTGTCTGTAAGTGGCCTGTGTGGGCTCGGGAGTTCCGGGGACACAGCCAGCAGCACAGCCCTGCCCCAGCAGGCACAAAGCCGTCTGATGGTGGTATCTTGGGTAGAGCCGGGCCCAGTATGGGCCTGAACCTAGGCTACTGCCCCCCAGGGGCCCAACTTCCCCATCCTGTACCAGAGCCTTCTTGCTAAGGAGACCTCGGAGCCTGGGGTTTCTGGAGCCACACTGATTTGGCAGCTCCTGGGTCTCTAGGCTTTTGCGTGCAACTCCCAAGCTTCCTAGACCATTTTTAAAAAGGAAATATTTACAACTTCCTTATGCTGAAAGGTCCCTGAGGCAGCTTAAATAGGTACAAGCTAAATTGGGGGAAAGGTTAGCATCCAAAATGTTTGCCTTTTGAGGTTGAACATTGTTAGAGGAGGGCAGCAGCCCTGGGTCAAGCATCCCAGCAGCCAAAGTGGTCCTCAATCCTGACTGCATCTGGGACCATTTAAAACGTACCCATGCATGGGTATTGAGTCAGAATCTTTGGGGTAATTGCCCAGGCTCCCCCACCATGTTTTCCTGAGGGGAATAGCTCAAGCATGTAGTCCATGGGCTATGCTGACAAGGGGAGAGGAGCCAGGAGTCTGCAGATGGGCTGGGTTTTACCCAAGAGCCTGGTGGGGGATGGTGATGGCACCTTGGGGGTCACAGGCCTGGGACTCTGCGGGGGTCTCCGGCACATCATTTCCATGGTGAAGGCTTGGGCCCAAGACCCTGGCTCACTCGGGTGGGCGGGAGAAAAGCAGGAAGCCAGGTGTGTCACCACCAAGGTTGCCAGGCCACCGGGGCAAATGTTGGGATTTGGGCAGGAGCCTGGGTTAATGTGGGGCTGGGTGTGTAAGTGGAAGAGGGAGACAGATGGACATGGCCGGCAAGGGGGGGGGTTTGTGGGGAAGGGGGTCTTATTGCTCTGTCATTGTCGATGCAACTGGAAGTGACATCAATCCTGTTTTCTCCGCTCCTCCCCATCCTGCATGCCAGATCGTGAGGGCGCTGGAGCACCTGCACAGCAAGCTGTCCGTGATCCACAGAGGTCAGTGCCCGATCCGACCATCAGGGAGAGGCCCGCGGGCTACTCACACTCATAGTCTCACTCTGTCCTGTGAGGCAGATGGACCTCTCCCCTTTTTCAAGATGAGCCAGCTGAGGCTCAGAGAGGTGATAGGTAGGGATTTGCCTGCTAGGGTCAGGAGTTGAGCCTGCTTCCCAGTTTAGGCCACTCTTCACTTTGCCAAGCCACCTTCCTTGGCCTGCACCCCAGAACCAGTCCTACACCACAGCCACCTCCCCCTAGGTTTGCTGGTACTTGGAGTATGGACTGGATGGACCTTTGCCCTGGGAAGGCTGACTCATTTTGTTTGGATGTATCATTTACATATTGTGAAACGCACAGATCTGTAGTTACTATTCGGTGAATCTGTTCAGAGTTTGCACCCACATAGCTCCCACCCCTGGCAAGTACATTTCCACCCCCCAACCCGACCCCAGGAAGTTCTCTTGGCCCTTCCTGGCTGGTCCCTGCCCCCCACATCCCGTCACACTCCTCATATGATTTTTCCCACGGTAGATTGGTTTTTCTTGTTCTTGAACTTCATATAAATAGACTCACATGCATGTTCCTTCTCTCTAGCCTCTTTCACTTGGCCTAGTGTTTCTGATCCACCCATGCTGTGTATGTCCTAGTTTCTCCTTTTTCATTATTAGTAGCTCTCCTACCCCAACGTATTGCCTTTTCTCAAAGTTAATTAGATTAAGCCCCCTGTTGGCCACTCAGTGGCCATCCCAGCCCCCAGCTCTCCACTGTTGGCATTTCAGCATGGAACCAAACGTGTCATCCCTTTTTCTGTGCATTTTTGTCCTTATGTACGTCCCCCTGGAAAGCACATGGCATTGTGTTGTGTGTGATTTACTGGAAGATTCCCTACTACGTACCCTGCAGCCTGCTCTGTATGGACCTTGAGTCGTGGGGCGGGCTCCATGTTCTCATGCAGACCCACCTCCTGTGTTTAAGCTGCTGCCCTGTGCTTCCTGGCTGAACCTGCTGACTTCTCGGCGTGTACACTTGGGTGGTTTTCGGGCCTCACCCTTTCAGTGATGACCCCCCTCCCCAGCCAGGGAGGACCCCAGAGCTAGAGGTTGTACTGGGAAGTGTGAGTCGAGTCCTGTCCGTGAGGTCCCTCAGGGCTCGTGTCCAAAGTGCTGATGATGGGCGCCAAGACCCCATCCTAGTGAAGCAGTGGAACCCCCATTTCCTCCCCTACCTGTGTCTAGGGCATGTCCTCACTGCACGGCCACCTCTTGGAGCCTCAGTTCCTCATCTGCTCCCTGGGCACTTGGGGTATAGAAGGAACCTACTGCCCTCCAGCCAGGGCTCCCAGAGCTGAAAAGGTGTGTTCTGTCCCTGGCAGATGTGAAGCCATCAAATGTCCTCATCAACAAGGAGGGCCATGTGAAGATGTGTGACTTTGGGATCAGTGGCTACTTGGTGGATTCTGTTGCCAAGACAATGGACGCCGGCTGCAAGCCCTACATGGCCGTGAGTGGTCCCTGCCACCCCAATTCCTGGGCCATGGCTGAGGGTCAGGAGAGGACGTGCCTGGGAGATACTATCAGGCCATGTCCTCTGTCCATCAGGGATGGGGTCTCCCCCAACCCTGCATTTCCTGTCACTGAGTGGCTACCCTTCCGCCCGGCCTGCCCAAGTAGCCCCTCTTACCCCTGTTATTAACTGTATCCTGAAGTGCTCATTTGGGTCAATTTCATGGACACCCACACGGAGATGACTCATGGATTCTGTGCAGGTCCTGCCCCTCCTCTAGTGTCCTATAGGTGCTCCTCCCAGCCCCCTGGGGGTACCTTCAAGGCAAGGTTTAGGCCTTTACCCTGAGACCCTGGCCCTCACTGTCTCAGTTTCCTCATCTGTCCCATGGGAATGTGGGATAGAATGAGCACTGACCCCGCAGTTTCAGGTCGGGGAGGTAAGACCTAGCTGAGGGGGCTTGGGTGCCCCCTGTTCTGGCCCCTCCCCATAGGGTGGGTGTTCATGCCTCCCTGGTCTCTTACAGCCTGAGAGAATCAACCCGGAGCTGAACCAGAAGGGCTACAATGTTAAGTCCGACGTCTGGAGCCTTGGCATCACCATGGTACTGCCTGGGGCATGGTGCCACCTGGCTAGTCGGGTGGGGTATCCAGTCAGTGAGCTTTTGGGGGGCCCATCAAATAGTTTAGGCCCTGGAAGAAAGTGTTGGTTTCACAATCTGAGAAGAAAATGTGCCATCCACAATTACGGTATATTGAAGGAACTGTCTGCAGGTAACAGTAAGCCCTTCTCTAGTGGTGAGGGGTGCCCTTCATGAAAGTTCTCGACAGTTGTGATTACCTGTCTGTTGGACTTTCCCCTGAGCTCATGGTGCTTAAGGGACCTCACGGCCAGGACTCAACTCCCACTTCCCAGCCAATCCCAAATTAAGTGGTACAAAAATAACTTTAAAAGCAAAATGGTAAAAATCTTAAAACACCTTCCTCACAGCAAGAAGTATGTTGCCCGTGGGGTCCTGGTGCATTTCCATGGGCATGGTAGGATAGGGTGGGTGGGTCTCAGTCCTGGGCCTGTGGGGGCAGGCGTCCAGCCTTCCACTGAGCTGGAGTGGCTGCATCTGAGGTTCAGGGGTAGGGCTGGACCCATATGACTCTTGTTTTTCAAGAATTGCCCAGTAGCACCCTGGCCCCTGCTCAGGTGTGGGTAGAGGTTTAGTTAGTTATTTTTAGGAAACCCACTTTGGCATGATGTGGAACATGGGCTGGAGGGACAGGAGGAGGACTAGGATGCTAATTCCCCCACAAGGGAGTACTTAGTTGGATATGAGACCTGGGTGCATGAGAAAAGGTTACCGTCATGGGGGCCCCAGCATACATGAGTCCAGTTGACTCACTGGCCTGAGTGGTTGTTGCCTCTACCGCCCCCAGCCCAACCATTGGAACTAACGGGGTGTGGATTTGTCCCTGACGTTTCTGTGGTGTCAGTACCCTCCCTGCCCTAGTCCTCTGGCTTCCCAGTGTTGGGGACGGGGTGCAGTCAATAATCAAAATCAATCAGTAAAATATATGGAGCAAAAGGGTATGGAGAAAAGTAAAGTGGGGTGGGGAATGACTGTGGGGTGGCAGGAGCAGAGCAGCACAGTCCTCTGGGTGTGGGAGGAGAGAGACCCGCAGGGGTCTGAGGCAGAGGCCCAAGGTGGGGGCACGCCTAGTGTGAACCTGGGGGCCAGACCCCAAGGGGAGGTTAGAGAAGTGTCAGGGTGAGAGTGCAGGGTCAACAGAGGCGTTTTGGATTTTACTGATGTTGCAGTCATTATCATCGTAATCCTTGTTGTCACTGTATGTGACTAACTTTAGCTGTGTCTGTTCACAGTGACTGAGAAAGGATCAAAATCATTTTGTCAGCGACATGGAACTGGGTGATACCTTCAATTTTCCTTAATACTACTGACACATCATTTTCCAATTCAACTTTTTTCTTTTTGAAGCATAAAGGAATATTCACAGTGTAAAGGTGGATGCTATACCTGCAGATAGAAGTTTTCCAACTCCTCAGTTAAGAAATAAGAAGACCAAACTCTTGGTATATTTACAGGCAACAGACAGCTGGCTGGATGTTAGAGACCCTACTCATGAGCACTTCACATATAACTCATCTCTGCTCTCCTCCCTCTTCTGACCCTCCCTCCCTTCCACCTGTCCATACATCATTACTGGGGACCCACCACATCCCAGTGACCTGATGTCTCTGGTGCAATTTGGAAAAGTGTGTGCTAGGTGTATATTTCAGATAGCAAATGGTGCAGAACAAACCACTTCAGAACCTAGTGACTTAAACCAACAATTTTATATCTCCTGTTTCTGCAGTCTGGGCTGGACTCAGCTGGGTGGGTCTTCTACTCCACCTGGCTCTGGCCAGGGTCAGGTCTTGGGTCACAGCTGAAGTCGGGGCTGGGCTGGGCTGGAAGGTTCAAGAAGGCTTTACAAACTGGGGCTTGCACCCGGCTTCCTTAAAGCTGGCTGCTCACTGGGCACCCTCATAGCAGGCGGTAAGGGTTGTGAAGTCTTTCATGGTGACTGGCTTCCACCACAAGGGAAATGCCATTAAGTGCTAGGCCTGGGACTGGCACAGCGTCACTCTGCCTCTGTACAGGTCAAAGCAAGTTCAGGGGGAAATAGACTCCCCCTCTGGAGGGGCACTGGCACGTGCACATAAGGAGGAGAAGCTGTGGTGGCCATGTAGGAGACCAGCTGCCATAGTACAACAGGCTTGGTTCCCTCCCCTGCCCAAGTTACAAAGTAATAGAAACATAATATAAAAATACAGAGGAGAAGTAAAAGGGACAAAAATCACCATGGTTGTTCCACTCCAGATACACAGCCCCTTCTCCACATGTCATTTGCCACCACTGTGCATCTCCTTCTAGGTGTTTCGCCTCTGTAAAATAAATAAATAAATAAATAAATAAATAAATAAATAAATAAATAAATAAATAAATGTATGTATGTATGTATGTATATGTATATATACAATTTTTATTTAGCTGTTATCACTTAGCCTCACATCATTCATATTTCTCTGGATTGTTATAAACCTTGATAGGCCTCTCTTCCAAAGACTTTACAACTATCTGCCACTATCTGCACAGCCAGTCTCCTAATTCGGGACATTTCACGTGTTTCTTTTTTTCCTTTGCATTTAAAATCCCTGGTTATCCTGGGGGAGCAACTCATGAAGCATTGTGTGCCAGGCTCACCCCTGTGGGTAGTCTCCCTCCCATCCTTGCTGAACCCACACTGGGTAGCTCTCTGCAGTCACTTGAGCACAGCCACAGAACATAAAGGACATTTACCAGAATAGACACAGAATAATATTTGAGAAGGCTGTTGGCCATAATGACTGTCGACTGAGTGCTGATCATGTGAACTCTTGTATGGGGTGTCAGAGGACATACCTCACAGTCCCCATGGAGACTCAGCTGCCCTGGAGCAGGCTGGTCCCTGGTGCTGGGTGTTGAGACTAGTTCTCAATATTTACTATTGCAAATAACACCACCTCGTGCAACTCTGTGCCGCGAGGCTGTTTTTGTTTTGTTTTCCATTTTTTGAGCTCTTTAGAAAAAATTACTAGGAAAGGGATTGCCACGTCGAGGGTTTGGCCATGTTTCCAGTTTCCTAATTATAAACTCTAGTAGGCCTCTGGGTCCTTCTCTGGCAGCCCCATACAGGGTCCTCACTTGTGCTTGTTAGAATCAGTGAAAATTCTAGGAAAGAGCAGACTGAATTTGTCCTGTGAAAAGACACACACAGGATCACACCCACACCCAGTGCGTGTCCTCCATCTGTGTAGTGTGTTTATGTCTTGGCTGAAAGGGGCCATTACCCTAATGCAAAGGCTTTTTTTAGCACAATAATTAGTGATCTGTTGGGGTGCCAGTTGCCAACATGAAGCATTTGTTTTAGCTGAGGTGTCTTCTGTTCATTATGCCCTGTCAGAAGCTTCTGTGCTGTTTCAGACGGGCCTGGGCTGTCCTGATTTTTTTCAATTCGGCAGTCAAAATCGGAACTCTGAGTTGGTCATAAGCTAGCCATTTTTTTCCATAAATGACTTTCAGCTTATTGCAGTCAAGGCACAGGGCTAGGTGCCTGGCATGGATGCAGAGGCTGGCTGGCTCCAATGTTGCCTGCAGGGAGGTCCAGGTCCAGCAGGATCGATGAGACCATGGTGGCCACATGTCCAGAGGGTCAGGGAGAGACAGTGATGGGGGCGGAGAGGGGAAGGCTTCTTGGAGAGGAGGTGTTGGAGATGGGCCTTACTGTATGCTGGTGGGTGGGCAGTGACGCTGTGGAGGAGGAAGGACTGCAAACTTCAATTCCTGATGGGGCCTGGAGCATGCTGTTGCAGAGTGAAGGAGCCCATTACATGTGAGCATCGTGGTCTGACATTCCTTCTACAGCCTTGGGGAAGACATCATTTTATTTCCTGTTTGCCTTCTCTGTAATAACAGCCACCCAAATCAATGGCAGCAGAGGCTAAGATATCATGGTGACGTTAGGGAGCAGAGTGTCCTGTAGCGAGTGAACAGTGAAGCTGTTACCTGGCTGAGTTCCTTTGCTGACTCTGACTGGTGCCTGTGGGAAGGTGGCCCAGGGCTGCCAGCTCCTCCGATTTTTTCCAAATCAGCTGGAATCTAGGTTTTTATATAAAATTTTCGGAATTCAGATTGTTTGAAAACCCAAGGATGGTAAAACCAGTCTCAACCCAGGATAGGATCTGCTGTATCAGTTGCAGTCTGTTGGCTGGGTCAGAACAGCCAACTATTGTGTCCCCCTAGCTTTCATCTTTGGTCTGATGTCACATGTCAACCCCTCGACCTGCCTCTCGGCCCAGCTCCAAGTGCTGGGCCAGGACAGGTGGCTTCTGAAAATGCTGTGCTTTTGGGTGTATCTGACCCAGTGCCACTTTCCCCACTGCAGATTGAGATGGCCATTCTACGGTTTCCTTATGAGTCCTGGGGGACCCCATTCCAGCAGCTGAAGCAGGTGGTAGAGGAGCCATCCCCCCAGCTCCCAGCTGACCGTTTCTCTCCCGAGTTTGTGGACTTCACTGCACAGTGGTGAGTCTCCAGCCCTGCCCTGGCCAGATCGCAGCTCCTCCCTGGGCTCAGTCCCTTTCTCCTTTAGCAAATAACACTCCCCGCAAACAACATAGCATCAAAATATATAAGGCAGAAATAGAGTACAAGGAAAATAGGACAAATTGCGTTCCTCAAGGAGATTTTAATACAGTCCTAGACATGGACAGACCAGGTAGACCGAAAAAGAAAACAAAAAGCTTATAGGATTTGAATAGCATAAAGAAAGTTGCTTTTATTGATGTTTAGACCTTTGTACCGAATTAAAGAATGCTTGTGGGAGCCTTATAAAAATTGTGTTTGAGATTACAAAGGAAAAGGAAAAAGGCAAAGTCATACAGGCCACATTCCCTGCCATAATTAAGTAAAACAAGAAGTGCATAACTAAAGAGGAAAAAGCTACATGGAAATTCAAAGTAAATTCTACTGACTCACTCTTGGATTATGAAAGAGATTTGATAAAATTATAAGTTATTCAGAAGGGAAAGACAGAACATAACATGTCAACATCTATGGGTTGTGGGTAAAGAGATACTCAGAGGAAAATTTGTAGCCTTTCTTTTACTAGAAAATAAAAGAGACTGAAAACAAATGAGCCTTGCAAAGTCATCGGTCACCTTGACCCCTTTTAATTGGGGCCTTCCCTATCCCAGGACTTGTGATAGGAATTTTCCCTCCTGATTGAGGACACCAAGCATACAATTGTTAATGATAGCATTTCTGTGTCATTTTAGTATTAGGGTTATTGGAAATTTCCTAGATTGCTGTAGAGACAAGAAGACTATCACCCCAAGAGGCAAAGAACTTGGTCCAAGTCTATAGTTCACACCCGCAGATCCCACTCCGCCCTTGGGAACTCCCGAAAACAGTCCCGCCCCTTCTTTCTTTGATCCCCTGGAGCACACATTTCTCCTTACTGGCCTGTTAGGGTTAAGCCCAGCTGGCTTGGTCGGCCTGGAGGGGCTGGACTTGCCTCCTCCATACCAGCCTGACCCCAGCGTGCTCTGTTCACTCCTAGCCTGAGGAAGAACCCTGCGGAGCGCATGAGCTACCTGGAGCTGATGGTGAGTGTGGGTGGGGGCAGCACTGGGCAGCTCTCTGGGGAGAGGGCTGCATTCGCGAACACAGAGGTGGGCAGCTCCTCTGGCTTGCTCCTGCATTAATTCATTCAGGTACTCGGTCATTCATTTGCTCATGCCTACGCTGGCCCCCACCCTCCTCCATGCCAGGCCCTATGGAGGGGCCTACAGGCAGTGCTATGACAGCGCAGAGGGATTGGGGTGGGGTAGGCTGGTGGACCATTTTATTCAAAATCATCAGGGAAGACTTCACAGAGGAGGTGACATTTGAACTGGGCTTGGAAGGATGACTAAAGATTTACCCACTGATGGAAAGGGTGTTTCAAGTGGAATGCCCATCGTGGGCAGAGGCCTGCAATGTGTGGCGAAAAGTGAGTTTAGTGTGGCTGGAGGATAGATACAGGAGGTCCAAGGAGGAAGCCATCAACACTGTCTCTAACAAGGGGGCAGAAGTCCTAGAGGGATGACTAAGAGTTTGCCAGGCAGAAGGAGCACACAGGGGCTGGGTGGGGCTGGTTTGGGGAGGTGGAGGCACCGCCACCTTACTCCTTCTCCTGTTCCCCACCAGGAGCACCCTTTCTTCACCTTGCACAAAACGAAGAAGACAGATATCACTGCTTTTGTGAAGGAGATCCTGGGAGAGGACTCATAGGGGGCAGGGCCTTGGATCCCACTCTGGCCCTCTAGCACCCCTCTGCTAGGGCAGTGCTTGCCCACACCCATAAGCTACTGCCACCCTGGCCTTGGGCATTCCAGGAGGAATTGAGGGGGCTGCTCCCAACTGCCAAAGAACCAGACTGTCGGGGTCCCCTGCCAGGCCCACTTGGGGCCCACCAGTGCCTCTGTCATGCTACTCCAAGGACCCTAAGTCTCCAGTCCCAGAGGCCCAGGACTTGGAGGGACCTGGATGCCCCTGCCAGATGCTGCTGCCCCTCGCAGAGAAGGCAGCTGGTGCCTGTGCACAGACCACTGCCTTGGCCCAGCCGTGGATGCCACCAAAGTTGTATATTTTTTTATCTCTCGACTGAATGGACTTTGCACATTTTGATCCAAAGTGGCTACACCTCTGTCCTGACATCAATAGGGAGGACACAGGGATGAGCCACACGAATCCCCCTGAGCCTACTACGAGGGAGATGCCAGAGCCACTCCAGACCTTCACCCAGGCAAACGACCTCTAAGGGGCACCAAAGACCCCTAGCCTCTGCCTGCCACCTCTAGGGGTGGTGTCTCACTTTAAAAAAAAAAAATTATCCTCTTTATTTTTTTTCTTTTGCTTTGTGGGTTTGGCTGGTTTTTCTTGCATGGTTTGGAGCTGGTAACTTTTCTGCCACGCCCTAGGGGACCAGCCACCTGAGACCTACCCTCTCTGCTCAGGCTGGGGTCTAGGAGGATGGGCCCAAGGTCTCTCCTCAGAGAGGTGCTCTCCTTGGGCACCAGCTTGATAGGGGCTATGGATTTGCTTTTGGTGTTGTTTAAAAAAAGAAAATATATTTTTTTGAAGAAAGGACTGCCTGTCCTGGATCCTATCCCTGATGACTTAGGGGCAGTTACCTGATTGCTGTTTTGATTTTAAAAGCTAAAGTGGGTCAAAAGGTTGTGTGAGACTGTGTGTCACAGCGGCGAGCCCCACTCTTCGGTGAAGATCTGTGGCCCTGGAAGGACCCATTCCCCCTGGGACAGGGCTAGGGCGGTGTGATCGGGGAGCAGGGTCTTGCTGACGTGCCAGAGCCCTGCACTTTCACATATGAGGACACCGAGCCTCCCAGAGGACTGTGATGAGGCACCAGGCCCTGTGCTGGACACAGGTCCAATCACTGGTGGGGTGCCTTTTTCCCCTCTTGAAGAGTGCTTTGTCAGAGGCACAGAGTGACGAGCAGTGCTGGGCCTGGATATTATCACCTCATCGAGGGTGTTCTGTTACTATCTCAGGTTATTATGTTATCCTTTTTCCAGATGGAACTACAGGCCCAGAGACTTGAAATAACTTGCCCAAATCCCCATATCTTGTAAGATGGAGAAATCATGGCTTGGGGGCTGGTAGTGGTCCCCTGGAGAGGGCTCTCAGAAGAGTGGGGGCAGCTCAAGCAAGGTCTCCTTGGCAGGGTCCAGTCTGGGTCTGTGATCTTTGAAGGTTGGGCTGGGGCAGAAACGGTCCTCCATCCTACTTCAGCAGAAGGGAATTTATGTGCTCATTTGAGCGAAACTATATGCTTCAGGCACAGTTGGATCCAGGAGTGTGATTAATACGTGTAGAACTTGTGTCCACCTTAGCTCTGTTTTCTCTGTCTCAGTTTCATACTCTCCTCATGGGGACAAGTCAGGACCCAGTGGCTCCCACCAGCTCAGCAAAGGGGTCCAGGGGTTCAGATGAAGTCCCAGGGCTGCTTACTTGGTGGGAAGGGGTCACATGCCCATCCCCAAGCCAATCACAAGCCAGAGGTTCAAACACGGGGTAGGGAGGGGAGTCAGCCCACCCACATCTCAAGGTCTGAGAGAGCAGGGCATTCCAGGGGAAATTGGGGCATGTTCCCAGGAGAAGGAACCGATCTCCTTGGGGTCCATCTCTCTACCTCAGTCCACCACTCCTCCCATCCTTAGCTCAGCCGGTCTCCAAATAGCCCTCAGTCTGGGACAGGCCTCTGCCTATTAACCCTTCCCAAACACAGCCTTTAACAATTTCAAGGAGCTTTTGTGCCGGTCCCTTCCTCCCTCCATGATGAAGGCTTGTTCTCACCTCCGGACCTTTGCACCAACTGTACCCTCTGCGTGGAGCTCCCTTCGCCACTATTCCCTGGTCTCCCACGGGTGGCACTTTCTTAGGGAGGCCACCCTCCCCACCCCCCACCTCTGGTTCAGCTACTCTAGCTAGTCTATCTGCTTTATCTGGGCAGATTTGACCTGCCACTATTGTGTCCCCAGTGCCGACACCTAGCGAGCGCTCAGTCAACATTTGGTGAATGAAAACACGAATAAATGGATCCCGAAGCCGTGTGTGTGTGTGGGGGGGGGGGGGGGGTGCGCGCGCGCGCTCGGCCGTCCACGGGCTCGCGCGCTCAGGACAGGCTGAACCTGAGTCCCAGGGGCGCGGCCCCAGGCGTGCCTCAGGAGGCGGCAGAACCCCGATTTTGACCCTCTGTCCCCAGGCCGTGGCCTTCGAGTGCTCCCTCTGCCAACTCTGCCCCTTCGGTCCAAGAGGAGGCAGGGTCTCCGGGTGAACCAGGGGCCTGCCCTGGGGCTCTGACCCGCTCAGCTCAGTTCTCTGCCCTTGCACTATAAGCCCACTGGCCCGCCTGTTTGCGGGTTCCCCTCGCGCCCCCCCCCCTACCCACCACACATCCATACATAGGCCCGGTTGGGAGCTCTGGGCTTATGTACGATGACAGGGCGGGAATTCTCATGCACAGATTCTCATGGCTGCACAGCCCTCTATAGCTGTCAAATACTCTACAGTTTACAAAGGACTGCAGTTTGCAAAGCCCTCTACAGAATTACAAAGCATGTTATAGTTTACCAAATAGTATATGTTTGCCAAGCAATGGCCAGATTAGAAAGCACCTTAGAGTTTGTAGATTCTTCTCCACATTAGGTCAAACACTAGCATTTACAGGTTTAGTTACTATTTAATAGACCCTTACAGCTTTTACAAAGGTTGTCCAGTCATCCAAGTGGGGGAAGCAGTGTGCAGATTGCTTTGACATTTACACAGTACCTGTCCAGTCCTCAGGCCCTTGACAGTTTATACAACCCCTGACCTCAGTGAAGGCTCCCCACCACATGCCTTATCCAAGTAGCAGGGCCCTCTTCCCTGCCCCCAGGCTGTGAGGTAGAGATCATAGGCACAGGGTCTGGACCCAGCCCTTTGCCAAGGCCAGATGTCTCCATTGCCCTCCCGGCAGCAGGAGTTGGGCAGCCACATGTCCCAGACCAGGGCTAAGGAGTGTTTCCTGGACTAACAAACAGAGGAGCAGAGGCACGTGGACTTTCTGTTTCAATTACAGTTGTGAGAACCTCCTCATCGGCAACATAAAAAATGCAACATTCAGGCCTGGTCTTGAGTGGAGAGGCAGCCCCTGAGGGAGAATTTGGTGAATTCCCTTCTGGAGGCCAGGTTAAGGCAGCCTCCTTGTTAAACATCAACTCAGCCTCTCCGCTCCTCAGAATTGTGCTGTTGTTCCTACCTTCCCCAGTCCAAGCCTCCCAATGGCCCACAGCACCCACACCAGCTGGCCCAACTGGACTGCCCCTCCCAGCCCTCTGCGAGTTGCTCCCTGAGCTTCAGCCTCTCCTGCTTAAACACATCAAGCCCAGGCCTGCCTCAGGGCCTTTACACTTGCTGTCCTCTCTGCCCAGAATGTCTCCCCTGGGGTGCTCTGCTGGTTGGCTTAGACGTCTGTGCTCAGATGCCACCTCCTCACAGAGGCCTGCCTGACCACCCCATCACTTTATCCGCTCACTGTGCTGTATTTTCTTCATATTTATTTTGTAAACAATAAAATAAATGGAGCCACTTCAAAATGGAGGCGGAGCTGCCATACCAGAGGAACTGCCTTGCAAGTGTTATGCCTCGGACCTTGGAAGGTTAAAAACAGGGCAAAATAACCTCTGGACTGGACCTAAGCAGCCTTGTTTCTCAAAAAACTGTTTGCAAAGATAACAAGAAAGCAGATATAACTACAGAACTGATGACTACCGGAATGAAAATTAAAAACGCTTTAGAATTAGCATCACTATGTTATGTTATCTGCTTCAATAGAAATGCCTTATTCCTAGTGATGTAATTGTTCCCCTTCCCTTTCTCATATATACCCACTGCCTTTTCTCCTAATCAGAACGTTAGTTGGGTTTCTGCCTGAATCAGTGCTTCCCGAATAGCTATTCTTATTGATTTCAGTAAATGCTTGTTGCCTCTCACTTTGAGAGGCCCTTTTATTTTTAGGTTAGCAATTTATTTACATTCTTGCCCACTGTCCACCTCCCCCACTACGCTGGGAGCTCTTCTAGGGCCGGGAGAAGTCTGTTTTGCTCAGAGCCTGACACAGAGGGTGCCATACAGAGGAAATGGCAAGCACAAGGGAAGGTGCCCTCCAGCCCAAGACCAAGTCCAGAACCAGGGCAGTGGGGCCCAGGGAGCTGGGCCTGCCAACTGTGCCAAGGTTTGGGCCAGATTAAGGTTTACTCCCTGGCTCCCTTTTTTAAGCCAGTCCAGTAATTTGGCCCAGGGCAGGGGGAAGGGGCCAGCAAGTGGCTCCACCAACTTTATCTCCGGCTGTGTGAGTAGGGGCAGTGACTGAACAAGCAGGGCTGGTGTCATCTCCAGCAGAGACTTAGCATCTGGCTAAGCCTCCATCTAATGCACAGATCCCTTCCCAGACATACCCTGCCCCCAGGGGCTGCAGAGTTTACACATGAAGCCCTCACGTCACAGGCCTCGGGGAGTAGAACCAGGACAAAAAGAATCTCTGATTCCTCTAGGAATCACTTCTCAATGGAAATGAGCTCCCCATCAGGGGAGGTGTGCAAGCAGAGGCTGCAGCCCCTAGTGGGGGTGTGTCTGGGAAGGGATCTGTGCATTAGATGGAGGCTTAGCCAGATGCTGTTAAGTCTCTGCTGGGAGGGGAGATGACACCAGCCCTGCTTATTCAGTCACTGCCCCTACTCACACAGCCGGAGATAAAGCTGGTGGAGCCACTTGCTGGCCCCTTCCCCCTTCCCTGGGCCAGAATTACTGGACAGGCTTAAAAAAGAGAGCCAGGGAGTAAACCTTAATTTCAGTTCCTGGGACTGCTGTGCTGAAATCTGCAGCCACACAGGCAGCCTTGCCCTCAGACACAGAGCAAAGCTACCCCACATCTGGGAGACACTGAGCACGTAGTAATTCAGCTCCTAGCTTTGGTGATGCTAGCTGTGTGGCCTTGAGCTGGTCACTTCCCTTCCCTTCCCTGAGTGCACTGAGCTCACAGTCCCTAGTGAGTACATTGAGGGGTTTGCCTTGCTCCTGGAGAGCCCTCCCAGGACTGTTGCTGAGTAAACATAACTGCAGCCCCCACCTGCACTCCTGGAATGTTCTAAATGTTCATTTCTTTGCCTCTTGTGAAAGCCGTTGTGAATCCTTTTGGAAACAGGTGGGAGGGTTTACATAAACATCAGCTGTGTTACATTTATTGTAGCTTGTCTATCCTCATGCCCAGGGAAGTCGGGTTCTCCTGAAAGTCGCAAAGGCTCAGCCAGGGCCCTGCCCAAGGCACCCCAGCCAGTGAGGCAGAGCCAGGTGAGCCCAGAAACCCAGGAGTCCTGCCACACTCCCCATATCCCTGCCCAGACTCTGCCCACCCCAGTGAGCCACCTGCTAAGCCTGGTTGTAGCTGCATCCACCCCCTCCAGCCTTGCAGAAGCTGTAGATTGCTCATACCTGTCCTGGACGGGTCTTGTGGTGAGTCTCAGGTGGGAAGAGGCTTGGGAGGCAGCAGCAACTGCGATCTCTGGTTGGGGATGCCCCAACCCAGGAATTGCTTCCCTCCCCAGCTCCCAAACCTTCCATGGTTCTCCGATGCCCAGGGATCCAGGGAAAGGAGACCCAGCATGGATTCTGTACAGCAGAACCTTGTCTAGATTTTTCTCTACAAGGCTTGGCACATGGGAGCGCCTACTGTGTGCCAGGCAGCATTTTAGAACTGGCGCTTCAGCAGTACTAAGGTAGACCTGGGCCCGCCCTGGCAGATATGAGGGCAGCAGACACAGCAGAAGCAAATTCACAGGTGCTTTAAGAAGCATCTACTTTTTTTCATTATCACTCCCTAAGGAGAACCATTGAATTAAATTACTGAATTAATTAAATTATTTAAATTAATTAAACTTAATTACAATTATTTACATTTAATTTCTTCTTAATGACAGTTATAATACTAAGGAATAAGATTTTGTCATGTAATGCCGCAAATAATTGTACCATCTAAGTTTTTTTCACTCCCCCAAGAACTAACTTTTGCCTCTTGAAAATGGATGGCTAAGAAAATGATAAATTGTACTCAGTGCTGTGAAAGAAAAGGGGTCACATGAGAGTGGGATCCTTACTGGGTGCTAGTCATGGGTGACAGCCTATAGCTTCAGAAAACTTCATGTAAGGGGGGAGGGCAGCAGCTGGAAGAATAGAAATTAAGTAGGTGAGGAGTGGGGACAGCATGCCAGGAACAGTCTGTGCAAAGGCCCTGAGGCAGGAGGGGAATTGGTGCCACTGAAGAGAATTGGGTTGGGGGGCAAACCACTCGAGGCCCTGCAGGCCATGGCAAAGACTGTATGTAGACTTTATTTTCAGGGCCAAAGGGACGTCACTGGAGGGTTTTAAGCAGGGGGTAGCTGTGATCTGATTTACATTAAGGACAGCAATAACAGGATCACCTTTCTGGAATGTTCTTGCTCTGCCAGATTGCCTTTCTGCTTCAAAGCCCCGCTTCATGCCCCCAACCTACATGAAGGCTTATTCACCCCTCACCCCAGCTCTTGAGTCAGACAGCCTTGATTTAACTCTGTTACCCCTTGAGGATGTCACGCCACCTCTCTGAGACTCAGTTTCCTCATCTGCACATCAGGGGTACTAACTGAACTTGCAGGACTACAGGTGGTTTCAATAAAACCCTGGAGGGCACAAAGGCCTATCATAAGTTTGGCACACAGTAGGTGCTCAGTTAATAAACATGTCCCTCTGGTTCCTGTCCTCCACTACTCCCCCACCCCCACCCACGTTGGGCCGCCCAGTACCAGAGAGTGATGGATGAGCATTAGGCACTGTGTTTCTCAGGCTCCAAAGTCATTCCCCTTCTTTACAGACAGTTGTCTTTAAACCAAAACCTCATTCCCCGTGTTCACCCTAGGGTGCACATCTGGGGCAGAGATAGGCTTGACTTTTAAACCTTGGTCTCAGTGCCTGCCCTGGAACTGTGAAATTTCACAGGCTTCTGTAACAGGCGGGGACACACCTGCCCATCTGGGGGTCCCAGGGCCCCTGACTGGAGCAAGGGCAGAACAGGGTATCTGACCCTCTGTTGAAGCCCACTTGGTTCCCTCTGTCTATGAGTGAAGCAAGTCACTAGTTCTTTCAGGGCTCAGTTTGGTTAGTTGTGAAATGGTGTGGAGAGCCACCCTACATCCCAGCCTGCCTCCTTGATTGATCTCAGTGACTCTCAATGAGACAAGCTTGGGGAAGGGGGAAGACTGTGGCCAGGACCACTGGACCAGTTGCTAACAGATATACACGATGTCAGAAGGATAGTAGATTGGAGGCAGGGGTTATCACTTTGTGAGGGGTGTAAATGTTACTATTACATTACATTGTTACTATTACATTGTTTTGTACACCTGAAACTAATAAAAAAAGATATCGCTAACCTAAAAAATAAAATAAAAGGGCCTTTCAAAGTGACAGGCAACACGCATTTACTTGAAATCAAAGAATGCTATTCGGAAGGCACTGATTCAGGCAGAAGCCCAAACAGTGTTCCAATTAGGAGAAAAGGCAATGGGTATTTATGAGAGAGGGAAGGGGAACAATTACATCAATAGAGGGAAAGCATTTCTATTGGGGCAAATCACATAACATAACATAGTGATGTTAATTCTAAACAATGTTTTAAATTTTCGGTCTGATAGTCATCAGTCCAGGAGTCATAATAACTAATGTCTTGTTATCTTTGCAAACAGTTTTTTGTGAAACAAGGTTGTTTAGGCCCAGTCCAAAGGTTATTTTGCCCTGTTTTTAACATTCCAAGGTTTGAAGCATAAGACATGCAAGGCAGTTCCTCTGGCATGGCAGCTCCACCTCCATTTTGAAGTAGCTCCTTTTATATTATTATTTACAATCTTTGGCGCTTCCTGGTCTTTCTGCCAGAAATTCCCTCCAGAATTTTTGGTTGCAAGCAACAGAAGTGACTGTCCACCCTAAGTAAAAGGGGGGTTTCTTGGCTCAATCTCAAGGCTTACATAGTGGGCAGGAGAACTCCCAGGGGCTAAGGAGGCTAGAGGGGCCTGGGCATCCAGGCTGACCTGGTCAGAACTCCGCTGTGGCCCTTGGCCCAGATCTTAGGCTTCAGAGTCCCAGGCAGGAGTGGTCTATTGACCAAACAAAAGTCTGGTTTGTTCAGCATCTGTAGTGGGAAACGGGACACTGTCCACAAGGGATTCTACACAGGAGGCTCTCTCCCAAATAAGAAGGCACTTGGATGTTGTACAGCCACCTCACCCCAACATACATACTCACTATACCTCTCCTGTTCTGCCTGTGAACTCCAGCTCATCCCTCAAAACTCACTTCTGCTGGCTGTACCTTTGTGCATTTCCTGTATCAATCCCTCCTTTCTCAGGGTTCCCACAACCTTCCTTCATTCTCTGCAGCCCCAGTCACCCTGCGTAGCCATGTCTCTGTCCAGTCTGCTTCTTGCACCAGACTGCCCCCTTGAAGCAGAGGTTGCTCCAACGCTTATTAAGCACCAGGCACAGTTCTGCACACTTTGTACAGGTTATTACATTGAATTTTCACAACAGCCCTAGGAGGCAGATTCTGTTGCCTTTCCCATTTTACAGATGATGAAAACCAGGCACAGAGATGCTAGGCAATATGTCCAAATTACACAGCTGTGCAGGGCAGGCCTGGGATCTGAACCCAGGTAGCTTGGCTTTAAGGGCTGGTGAGTGAGGGAGTGTCCAGCCCCTAGGGTTTTCTCCATCCAGGGTGGGATCTGGCCACTTGGTTGCTCTTCCCCTCTCAGATGTTTGAAGACAGTGACCATCTTCCCCCAGGGTGGATTAATCGAGCTGAGTAAATAAAATGCCAATGTCTGAATTAAAAGCCCTGCATCATTCACCTCTTGAGGTTGTTGAAATAAAGCAAGCCCACAGGTCTCAAAACATTGGCAAGTGCTATTTTTAGAACTAAAAGGGAGAAAGAGCTGGAAACAGTTGAAAAGATCTTGTGTCCAGGGTCAAATAGGCCTGCGTGGCCATGCCTCCCAGCCACATGCCTCGGGCAGTTCCTTGCCTCTGTGCGGGAGAATGAAAGTACATACCTACCTGTAGCTGGTCTGCCATGCCTGCCCCTGCCAGTCACCGCAGCTCTGCCCACAAGCTTTCTCTGGGCCAGCTCAGGTCTGTCTCCTGGCTTTACCAGCTGGATAGAGCTCCAGGCACCCCCAGGGGGAACCCTGTTGAGAATACACCCTTATTGGCTCATTCCAGCTCCATCTCATTTCTCTGAGGTTATTTCCCAGGATTTCCTTGCACTCAAATCTTTCTCTCCGTGTCTGTTACTGGAAGAACCTAAGGAGATGGTGCCTCTAAGAATTATGGTGCAGAGTGCAGGAGATAACAGAGGTCAGGCTTTTATTGGGTTGTCGGAAAAGTCATGACGTATTTTTTCTATGTTTTTTGTTGCAAAAATCATCATGACTTTTCCAAAAACCCAATAGTTCATAGAAGTGCTTGGTAAATGACACCTGACATCGTTCTGGGATCCTCCCTGACCCATTAGGGCCACCCCGCCCTCATAAACTCTCCTGGCTCCCCACAGAGTCTAAGGTCTACTTCCCCCAGGTTCTCTCACAATTTTAAGCTTTTCTGTAACATTGTTCCTCCCCTCGTCCACCCACCTCAGTCCTTCCACTTTATCTGTGTGGCCTTGGGCAAGTCACTGCATCTCTCTGATTCCCCACATTCTCAGCTACATGTGCTGGTACCTATTACCTTCTCAGGGCAAATACCAACATGGTTTACTCAGCAACCCAATCCCAGTTATCACAGCATCTGCCAGCACTCCTGGCTTAGGGTCCAAAGAGGATGTCTTGGGGCTGTCGTTATCTTGTCTGGGGCTACAGTGTGCGGAGGGCAGCTGAGGCTGGTGGGAATCACAAAGGGCCTGGGAGCCCCCGCTCCCTACCCCCCAGGTTCAGTGTCCAAAGATCTCTTTATGGGAACCTCATACCTAATCCTTCTCTTCTGTGTTCTCAGCTGACAGTTCACATCTTAAACCTATTTTAGAGAACCACCCTCAGGCCTGCTTCACCCCGTACAACAGAGTTGGAATGCTTGGGAGATGATACCCATATCCCTGGGCACCGCCAGCCAATCCACTACAGCACGAAAGCCTGGCTCCATGCCTTAAGATAGCACAGATTCAGAGGTGTAATCTACACACTGGAGCTCCCTTGATCTGGCCTCAGCCAGGACCAAAATGTATGCTTACTTGGCTTCTCTTGCTCTCTCCCGTTTCTGTTGCTTCCTTACAGGTTTCTGCCAGGGGAACTTCCTTCATGAAGCACTCATACTTCAATCTTTGCCTCAGGCTATGCTTCTGGGAGAACCTGATGTAAGACAACTTGCTGGCACTGGGCATCATGGGTGCATTTTAATAGAGCAAGTTTATTGGTTAGGATCTTAGGTTTGGCTGCTTATTAAAAACAACAACAAAAAAACAAATTGGTGACTGTTTAAACCAGACAGATGATTGTTTTTCTCTCTCTTAACAGTTTTAGGCTCAGTGGTCTATAGTAAAAATGGTGGCCGCATGGTGCCAGTGCCTGGGTTTCCTTCATCTTGTTGCACTGTCATTTCTAAGGTGTTTGATGCCTTTATCCATAAGACCCAAGATGGTTCCCGAGTGCCAAGCCCATGTTCTGGGTGGCAGGATGGGGGAAAAGATGAAGTGGCATCACATCCCTTCTCTTGAAGGGCATAACCCAGAAGCAATCCATCACTGGTTCACATCCCTTTGTGAACATGCTTTAGTCACATGGTCATCCATAGCTGCAAGGGAGGATGAAAATGTAGTGTTTACACAGGCAGTCAGGTGCCTGCCTAAACATGAGGAGCTCTATGATTGTAGGTGAGGTGGGGTGGAAATGGGGGAAATCTATCAATTCCCACCCAAAATAAAGACAAAATATTACTTTAAAAGTGGAACAAAACTCTTCTTTCAGAGAGAACGGTCTTTATTTAAGAAAATATGCTGAGGATTTTGTGGGGGTGTAAGAAGCCTCCAGCCAGGGAGGCTGGAATGGCACAGGGGAGCTATAGGATGCTGTGAAGTTTTCTGGAGACATGTGGTACTCCAGAGCATCCT
This sequence comes from Hipposideros armiger, assembly GCF_001890085.2. Lineage (NCBI taxonomy): Eukaryota > Metazoa > Chordata > Mammalia > Chiroptera > Hipposideridae > Hipposideros > Hipposideros armiger. The sequence goes on along the minus strand of NW_017731614.1, from coordinate 232,574 downwards.
GGAGAAAGGAGTTGGGGCGGAAGAGACAAAAAGTGGCCAGGGAGGAGCAGCCTGTATGAGGAGACCCTTGCTATGAAACCCGACCTTCTCCACTTTGCAGTTAAAGTGTGACACACACAGCAGCCTGGAGAGGGTTGCAGATCAAAGAAAAGGAGCTGCATGTCCACGGGAGTCTTGCCAGGTAGGCAGTGGGAATGGTTGCAAAAGACAAAGCCAAAGTGAGAATGTGAGAGGCACAGGGCACTGGAGCAAGTGGGGTTTCAGGGACCATCAGCCTCCTGAGGATATCCGGAGGGGCTTTGAGAAAGTCAAATTTGCCCCATAAGGGGTCATGACATTAATTTAAAATATTAATTTAAAATATTAATTTAAAATATTCAAAATATTAATGGGTGTCCCATGAGGATGATAACTGGGTTCCATTCACTTTCCACATGTTTGCAAAACTGGAATCATGCCAGACACACAGATGTACATCCTTGGTTCACACATATTAAGTCTGAGGTGTTCTGTCCAATAATCACTATTTTGATGGCTGCTTAGCATTCAATTGTCATAATGTGCCATTCTTCACCGAGATAATTCCTTATTATTGGATATAGTCTCTGACTCCACGTGTTCACTCCAGTAACCCTGGTGTGGGCATCCTTGAGCAGGCAGCTTGGTTGGCGTGTCAGGTGTTATATGACTTCTTTGGGCACGATTCCCAGAAGAGAAGTTGGGACAAGCAAATGACACTTGCTTGTGAGGGCCATGGTTTTTGCAGACAAATAACTTCCTGGCCTGGTTTTGCCATTACCTGTCCACCTGTAGAACCTGAGAGAAACAAGCTCCCGTGGGAAGGGAAGGTTGTTTTGGCTTAATCTCTCTTTCCTAGATTTTTAATGTGCTGTGTGTTCATTGTAGAAATTTTAGGAGATATTGAGCAATTTAAAAAGAAAACTTACCTATAATCCCATCTACCAGAATTATTTATGGCTAACATTTTAAAAAATTTATTTCTATTGAGATACGCTTGACATGTAACATTGTTTAAGTTTAAGGTGTACAGCTAGCAATTTGATTTATATCCTTTCAGCCTTTTTTCTCTTTATTAATTTTTTGGGGGCAAAATATTTTATACATAAGATTTTTATTATGAAAGGTTCAAACATATACAAAATTAGAGCAAGTGATGAGCCTTCAGGTACCCAGCACCCAGTTTCAACAGTGATCAATGCATCCAGCCTTATGTCATCTCTACCCGCACTTACTTTCCCTCCCAAATTATCGAGACATTCATCTCATTCATCCTAGACATTATATAATTTCATCCACAAATATCCCAGTGTGTATTACTGAAATATTAGGAGTTAAAAAACAATGACAATACTATTATTTAATATTTCACATGTAACAACAATTCATTAATATCAGCAAATATCCAGTCTCTGTTCAAATATAGAATAGTCTCAGAAATGTAAAAATGAACAAAAATGGTTTTCATCAGGATCTGAATAAGGTCCCCACATGACACTGGCTAATTTATCTTCCCACATATCATTCATCTCAAGGTTGCCCCTCCACATTGTTAGGCCTGTGGGAATTTCCCACAGTTTCTGTATTTCCTGTAAATTGTGAGCTGGGTCTAGACACTTGATCTAGTGGTTAGAGGTTTTTTTGTTTTTTTCTTTGGCAAGAATACTTGATAGAGAGTCCTGTGTTCCCCTAGTGCAGGGGTCAACAAACTGCGGCTCGTGAGCCACATGCAGCGCTTTGGGTACATTCTATCTCAAAAGTTTGCCGACCCCTGGAAGGGCCAATCCTGTCCCTCACAACAATTTAAAAATTATTCGAGAGCCATAAATATATTTTTACAAAATCATCATTATGTGAATAATATCCTTGAAAATTTTTATAAATGAAACTGTGATAGTTTTATTCTCATTTTCAATTTTACTTCAGAGCCACATGCTTGTGGGCCACAGTTTGCTGACCCCTGGCTTAGCGGGAGGCACCAAGTCCTACCATCTCTCTGGTGTTAGCAGCTGCTGATGCTAATTTATTAGTTGTAAACTGGTGATATCCTAAATCTATCATTCCTGCTTCATTTATTTGCTAAAATGTTTCTATGGAGAGAAACTTCCCCTCCCCTACTATTTGGCTCCTTGGTGGTACGGTTTGTAAAGGGAAGGCAGGATAGATGCTTGCCTTGGTTGCTCTAACAGTTTTGTAAATTAAATTGGTCTTCCAGGGGCGATCAAGTAAGAATTTAAAAAATTATGAACTCATGGATTCAAAGATATTTTATGTGTTTCAACTGATTGCGATCATTACCCTTATTGAGGGCCTCCCTCCATGTAACCATCAGAAAAATATGGTTTATTCTTGGTGGCAGTTGCAAAACATAGCCACAATTCTTGGACATTCATCCCATTGAGAGGTGTGGTCTATGTCCCTCCCCTTGACTCTGAGGACTTAGGACTGCTTCAGTCACAAGCAGAAGTGGCAGAAGTGATGGTCAGGCCTTTGAAGCTGAGTTGTACAACAGTTTGTTTATGACCTTTATACTTGAAAGTCAGTTTAGCTAGATACACCGTTCTTGGCTCATACTGTCCTCCCTCACAATGTAAATATGCTTCTGTTGCTTCTGGCCAGAAGTGTTGATGCAGGTAAGTCTGATGCCAACCTGATGTTCCTATTAAGTGCCTTTGTGTTTTTTGCCTGGATTCCCAAAAGCATCCATAGACTATGTCGTAGAATATGTCTGTCTCATGGGTGTTCTGGGTCTGAACTCAATATTGTTTCAAGTTATTTATTTCAGGAAAGTTTTTTGGTTTTGTTTGTTTGTTTGTTTAATTATAGTGCTTAGCTTCTGACTGATTCTCTAGCTTGGATTCGTTCTTCAGTGACTTCTATTATACATATGTTAGATCTTTTTGCCTGCTTTCTGCATAGTCACTTTCTCTTGAATCTTATTTATCGCTTTCATTTTTTTATTTGTTTAAAAATCTCCCACTGTTTTATCTTCTGATTCTCTTAGGCATTATTTGTTGTGATTATTTGCTGTTGTGTTCCTTCTAGTTTAGTCTTCTTTAATGAGTTTTTTTCTTTTATTTCTGATTCTTTCCTCAGTTCTAGCACACTTTTTCTTAGGTCTCTCATTTTAATCTGTTATTCTTTTGTATCTTTTATTGCTGTGTTAATTTCTGTTGACTCATTTTTTATTATTAGGATACAGTTTTTATGTTTTGGAGCATGATTCTTTAGGCATATATTTCTGGAGTGCCTTCATTACCTGTAGGAACATTGCTCATTATTCTCATTTTTTCTTATAATAACTTTGTATGAGATTTTAACTACACTCTTTTTCTGATGCTCATTTTTGTATAAAATGAAATTGCTGAACTTTCAAGAGGAGAGGTGGGTCAGAATCACTTTTTTTTAAGTAGTGAAAAAGTAGTTTATTAGAAGAAAAAGTACGCTTCTAAGAGGTAGAAGCAGGCCCCAGCAGAAAGCAGTGGCTCAAGGGCCATTATTAGAAGAGGAAGTACAGTCCAAAGGGTTAGGAGCAGGCCCAAACAATAGCATGGCTCAAAAAGGCTGCGGCAGGAGTGTTGGTTAAGAGTTGGCTTGGGACACCAGCTCTGAGCAGCAGGGCCCAGGTTCGGATCCCACATATGAGGGCTAGTGATGCTGCGCCCTCTACAGCTAAGATGGTGAACAACAGCTCAACCTGGAGCTGGGCTGCCATGAGTCGCCAGCAACTGAGTAGGCTGCAGTGGGTCTGGCCAGCAGCAGGCATGAGCTTTTGTGAGCTGCCGTGAGCCACCATGAGCAGCCATCCAATGGCCAGCAAGCGACTGCGTCACCCGGGAAGAGCACAATAATACCAACATGGGCCAGTGAAGCGACTTCCTCCACAACTAGACTGAAGAACAAAAGGACAGCAACTTGTCTGTTCTCCTTCCTCGATTCCCCAATGCTGTTCACCACCCCCAATTCCCCAATAAAATATTTAATTAATTAATTAATTAATTAATAAGAAAAAAAGCTGCGGCTCAAAGGGCCAACGCCAGGGCCCTGACTGGAGTAGAATCACTTTTTAAGATTCATGGCTCTAGAGTTCCTTCTGCTGTTTTTAATGAAATGTTAAAAAAAAAAAAAGATCTTGTTATCACCTCTTCCCTTTTATCTAGACCTTCCCTTCCTGCCTTCCTTCTCCTCCTCTCCCCTCCCCTCCCCTCCTCTTCTCGTCTCTTCTCTTCTCTTCTCTCTCTCCTCTCCTCTCCTCTCCTCTCCTCTCCTCTCCTCTCCTCTCCTCTCCTC
>NW_017731614.1:125746-228245 GCF_001890085.2 Hipposideros armiger | reverse complement strand
GAGCTATTTACTCAGAGCCCTAAAAGTTGTATGCTCTCTCTCTCTTTCTTTTGTTTCTATTTTTTGGTCCCTATTGTGTCTGTTCTACCCAAATTGGATGTTACTCTCAGCAAATCCTCCTCAATGTGGGGCCTTGCCCTGGAAGGGAGCTTTCTTTTATTAGTATTGAGAGATCACAGGGCCTGCACTGCTCCCACCCTTTCAGACCTTTCCGTGGGTCCCTTGCAATCACACACACCTGGGAGTGTAATTAAGTCCTTCCAGTTTCCACAATGCATGTCACTTCCAGGCTGAAGCAGCTAAGACTGTGTGCTTCCTCCATCTCTTTCTTTCACAGCTGTGGTCATCTTGGATGACATAGCTGCATCTGAGATGGAGAGGCCTGGACCCCTGAGTCCTGGATTCCCCATCAAGCCATATCAGACTTAATGTGAACAAACAGTAAACTTCTACGGTGGTAAAACATTAAATTTTGGGGACTTATTAACACAACCTGTCTTACTTTGACTCATACAGAAATTGATATGAAAGACAAATTCTCCCATTACAGACCCCTGAAATAGGTGGCACTGGCTTAGCACTATAGGCACAGGTGGCAAGGAAACTGATATTAGAGACTGCAAAGACAGAGGTCCATGTAATGCAGAGGCAAACCATTTTGCAAACCTGTCTTCTATGACAATTTGCATGACACACCAAGTGACTCCTTAATTTATCATTCTAGAGGAGGAAGTTGGAAAAGGAGATGTTGGTAATGTTTCTTCACTACTGTTGGCTGCATTTGGAAAGGATTACAAAACAGAAATCAGCTCAAAAGGATGGAAAGGAGTTCAGATAAGTCAGAAGTTCAGGACAGAGCAGGGCTGAAACACACAACTGCTTCTGGATTCCTAACAGTCTGAGATGGCATTTAAAAAGCTTTGGGCCAGAAACCCAGCAACACGTTTAAAGTGCCTGGATTAAGGTGCCTGGGAGTCGATATTAAGTTAAGGGCGTGGCTTCCCACCTATTGTTTCGGATAGCTTCCATCATTAAATTGAGAAAAAGAGGCCCACAGGTGATAAAGCAAAGGCAAATAGGCAAGAATGATCTCTTGTAAAGAAATTTGAATGCAGTAACTGGTGAATAGAACAGACCTGAGACAAATAGATCAGTTAACTGCTAGGTTTTAAAAGGGAATATAATGGCAATGAAATCCATTCCTGGCCTACAAAATCCTTTGATTTGAGACTTTAAATGGGATGAAATGACATTCAGGTCTTCACTCCTTCTAGGAGACAGGAAATGGGCAGAGAAAATGAATTGGCTCACTTGAGCTCTGACCCAGAAGGAAAATGAAAAGGCAGGGTGGGGGTGGGGGGACAGCACACCTCCAACAGGCAGTGTGAGGGGCCGTAGGTAGAGGACACTGGACTGGGAGCTTTTATTAAAGAGCGGACTCAGGACCAAAATCAAGTCCCTTCTTACCCTCAAGTGGGGGCTGCACAAAGTGTGCCTGGTGGGTTCTCAAGATTGCTATGAATTTTGAAATTCTAGATGTTCTATATTTGGAATTCTAGATAAATTTGAAATGTCTTGATGGGCTCCAAATGAGAAACCTTATTGTGGTTATCTGATCTCTGTTCCACCATCATATATTGGACAATCGTTCAACTTATTCTGGACTGGGATGTGAGTATGAGATGAACCTTAGTTTGATTAAACTACCAAGGTTGTTACCACAGTGTATCTTAGTCTATCCTGACCAACACAGATGTGTACTATTTTTTTACACAAAATTGAGACCCTACCAACCATGTTATTTTATAACATACTTTAAAAAAACTGTTAAAAACAGTTTTATTGAAGCATGATTTTATAGACAATACAATATTTATCTATAAATAAAATAATTTATAGACAATAAAATCCACCACTTTTAAGTGACATTTTGATGAGTTTGATGTATTTGTTTTTTAACCGTGAAATTTATGAGACATGTATGCAATTTTAACAAATAATAATAATGCCCACCCCAAAAATGATCAGGGAAAAAAAGAAGTCACAGAAGAGATATAGTGTTTGCTTTATTTATTTCATTTATATAAAGGGTAAAACTGAACAAAACTGAATTATATATTGTTTAAGACTATACCTTGCAAAACTTTGTGGACCCAAAAAAAAAAAAAGTTTTTATGGAAAGTAAGCTCACAGGGTGATCTGGTCATAAATTCCTAACTGGGCAGGTCATGGGGGGTAGTCACGCCCCAGGCATACCACTTCTTTAGTGAAAGGTTTTAAGCAAACCCTGACCACTGTTTCTGTGCATCTAGGCTAGCACACCTTTGAAATAAGCATAACCATTCTCAAGAAAGCACTTAATCTTGTTAATTATCCTGTAATCCAATCCCAGCCTTGCTTCTCCCACCTTCATGTAATCTTTTTTACATTCTCTGCTTAATTTCAAATTCATAAAAGAAACCAAAACTGTTATTCCCTGGAGCATTTGAGATCTTGCTCCCAGGCATATGTCCTCAGTTTGGTTCAAATAAACTTTTATAAAAATTCTCTGCAGGTCTGGACGTTTCTTAAATTGACAACTGTAAAATAAAGCAAGGAAATGATGAACACAGCATTCTGAAAGATAGTTCCTTCTACAGAAGGAATAGGGTAAAATTGGGCAGAGACAGAATTTAAAATACATAGTGATGCTCTATTTCTGCAGATGAGTGGTGGGCCTAGCATTCTGGTTTAAACTCTAAAACAGTCATTTTATGTACTCCTTTGTATGTATATATTTCACATAGCATTTAAAATATTTTTAATTGTGGTAAAATACACATAACAAGCTTACCTTCATAACCATTTTTAAGTGTGTGGTGTGCTATCATCACCACCATCCATCTCCAGGTCTCTTTTTTTCTTGTAAATCTGAAACCTCACACCCATTCAACACTAACTTCCCATTTTACACCCCCTCCCAACCACCATTCTACTTTCTGTCTCCGTAAATTTTACTGCTCTAGGTGCTTCATATAAATATAATCATTTTGTGACTGGTTTATTTCACTTAGCTAATGTTCTCAGGGTTTACCCATGTTGTAACATCTCAGAATTTCCTTCCTTTTTAAGGCTGAATAATATTCCACTGTATGTGTATGCCATATTTTGTTTACCCATTTAACCATGCATGGATTCCACATAGAATTTAAAAAATAATAATAAATTAAAATGTCAACTCTTTGCTTCTGCATTTGACTCTTTACTAGGATTTCTTTGGGTACATGATGTTAGGTAGGAGCAGGCAGCCTACTTGGAATTTCGGAATTTCTCCACTTCGGATAACTGTGAGAAACTCATTCCTTTATTTCATAAGCTGTAGTGTAAACTTACACATGTGTAGGGCATGGTGGGGATGCTAAAATAAAGCATCTATTTTTTATTCATCAAATATTAATTGAGTACCTAATACTTGTCAAGCACTTTTGTAGGGCCTGGGAGTACAGCTCCATGACAATGGGTACAGACCCTGCCCTCACCCTGCCAGTGACTGCTGCCAAGAGCTGGAAGGCAGGGACCAATCTGGAATTATAAAAGTGAGTGGTCACTTCTGGCTTTGTAGAGGATCTTAAGAGAAGGCTTTTAAAGGAAGGTGGCCCTTGATCTGGGCCCTAAAACATGGATGAATTTTGAAAGAGATGAGATGAGAGACATTTCACTTAGAGGGAGCTATTTACTCAGAGCCCTAAAAGTTGTATGCAGGTATCAATTAGAAAGCATTCAGCTGCAGGTGACAGAAATTCCCACCTACAATGGTTTGAATAGTAAAGACATTGAATTAACTCATATAAAGAAAAGTTCAGAGGCAGCTAGTTCCACAGCTCAGTGGAGCCCCAGGTTCCTTCCATCCTTCTGTTTTGCCCCCTTCAATGTGCTGGCTTTTGTTCTTAGGCTTATTGCCTTATGACTGCAAGATGGTTGCATCAGCTCCAGCCATCACATTCTTTTACTACCACCTTCAAAGGCTGGAGGCAAGGGAGGTAGTGTAAAGAGTTTACTCCTCCCATGTCTATCTCTTTATACCAGGAGGATCATCTTTCCCAGTCTCACTGTTCAGAAGTCACATGACAACAGAACAATGGGAATGGCAATAGGGAATGAAATTTCATGACTGGTTTAGACCAATCAGGATTCATCCTCTAGAGTTGAGCTGTCTAAGAGAACTTTCTACAATGATGGAATGATCTAGATCTGTGCTGTCCAATATGGTAGCCACTAGCCACATGTGGCTATTGAGCACTTGAACTTTACATTACATAGGTAGTGAGACCGAGGAACTGAATTTTTATTGAATTTAATATTAATTCATTTAAATTTAAATAGCTACATGTGGCTAGAGGCTACTGTAATGAACAGCACAGCTCTAGAGGCTGGGCACTTTGCCTTTGGCTGAATAAGGTCTGGCTTTGTTTATTTGAGGAGAAGAGAGATGGCTGATGAGGGTAACCAAGGGGCCTGCCAGGGGCAGCACCTGTAAATCGATGAAGATCCAGGTGTGGGGAGGCAGTGGGGAAAGAGGCATTAAAGGAGGCCTGTTTGACCTCAAAACACTTCTGTCTCTTTCCCCAAGAGGGGAGCTGGAGAGAACTCACCCCATTAGTGGCCTGGTGTGCTGAGTTCACCACTTCCAAGACCTTCAGCCCCACCTTGAGCTCTGTGGAAAGCATAGCTTCTTCTCCAGCAACTGCGAGGACCCGCTAGCTTTGATTTTTGGCTTCTGCTAGGTGCTCCAAATCCTCTTCAGGTTTCTCCAGCTGAGAGGCTCCCTTACTCCAGAGCATGGAGGAAATGACACAGAGCACAATTCCAAATGTCCTTTATCCTCTCCGGAATCACACTCTTAACCTGCCCTCCCCCCTCAGACCAGAGTGTTGGGACTGAAGGAGCCAATTACAGATGTGTCATCATGAAAATTCGCATGTGGGCCTTCAGGGAGAGGTGCTGCTAGCCCATTTCACAGTTGAGAAAGGTGAGAGCATCCTGCTGGGCTGGAAAGTGGGATGTGCATCTGGTCTGGCTCACCCTGAGTAGCAGTCTCCTCTGAGGCCTCTGGAGTCAGAGCTGGCAGCAGCTGCAGCCATAACTCAGGGAAAGTCAATGGAAACATCATTTGGGTGTATTTTTAACTTTGTTGGCTGTGCGTTGGGAGGAAGGCGCTGGTCTGTGCCGTTAGTGAGGATGGATGGGCAAGGTAGTGGGCAGAGCATCTGGCTGACCAGGTCTTTTGAAGGTGTTGGGGTGGGCAGTGATGACTTGAGAATGGGAAACCGAGGCTCAAAGTGTGTTGACATGGCCAAGATCATATAGTGCATGTTTAAGCGGAGGAGGACAGAGCTGGGAGTTGAAGAACCATCAGACTCCATGCCCTCCTGCCTTGGTGAGGGAAGCACTTGGGCTCAAGAGTGAGGACTCGGCTCAAATCCTGTCTTCACCTCTTACCAATGATTTGACTTGGCAGTTACTTTACCTCTCTGTGCCTCAGTTTCCTTATCTACAAAATGGTGTCACGGCATTACCTCATGTAGTGGCTGTGAGCCCCGCCACTGCCCACGGTAAATCTCAAAAACAATTCTAACATTTGTGTAGCCAGCTCTGTTCTAGCATGCTCCATAATAGCCCACAATGAATCTCCACAGCGATTGCACAGGCAGCTGCTATCAGAGCAGCGAGTAACCTGCACAAGGTCTCACACACTGGAATGGTGCAGAGTAAAGACCTGAGCCCAGGTAGTTGTCTTGCTTCATGGCTGGGGCTCAGAACTGTTACTCTTCAGATGAGACTGGTTCTATGACTGTTACTGGCAGTGCTGTTTTCCTCATCCCCAGATGCCGGCTCATTCATGGCTACCACTCTCTGCTGAGGCCTCAGCTCCCGACCCTCTCATCCTAGTGATTTTGCCTTTGCTCCTTGTAGACTTCCTCTCCAGGGTATAATCTCAGGAGGTTCTGAGCTTCGCTATGTATTCATTTGTTCACTTTCTTATCTGAAACATACCCACCGTCCCCGCTGTGAACAGACCGCCTGTGCATGCAGCACTGAACACGATCTGCCTCTGTGGAGCTCAATCTGTCGGGGCGAACAGACATCCAAGAAATAAACAATCATAATTACAGTCATAAGAGGTGCTCATGGAGAAGAATGAGGGCAGGGGTTAGCTTTTCCAGCATTTAGCTAAGCTGACAGGAAGCCTCTCAGAGGAAGTGACATAAAGTTGAGACTGAAATAATGAGAAGGAGCCAGCCGTGCAGGGAGCTGTGGGGACAGTGATCCTGGCAGGGGAATGTGCGAAGGGACTGTGGTGAGGTTCAAGTAAGGTCTATTGGAGGAACAGAGAGAGAGCAGCGTGGCTGGAGAGAGCAAGCCACTGGGACATCCACGCCAGCAGGGCCACTGGATTGGCCGTGGGCTGCGGGAGCAACAGCAGGGCTTTGTGTTCTGGCCAGAGGAAGCGCTGATGCCCCCTTTCCAACTGCTGACGGCTGGAACTGGCCCTCCTTGCACAGTCTTTGTGGGGTCAGGAGGAGGCCCAGGTCTTTACAAACACCCAGCTGGAGTGTCACAGATCACTCATCCCAGTAGTCTGGGATTGGGGAAGTCTTCCTCCACCCCCTCCTATGGTTCAGAGTCACCATGTGAGCCCAGAGTGGTGATGGGACTTGCCCAAGGCAACATGACTAGTGAGGGGCAAAGCCAGTTTGAGTCCAGATCTGAAAATCTCTGAGCCCAGAGTCTCTTCCTCAACACCAGTGGTTGTTAAATGAACTTATTTTGCCAACTTTCCCCCCTCCAAGATTCAGCTTCTATAAAGTGCATATACCTAAATACAGCTCAATTCATGTTTGCATGCATTCACCCATGTGGTTACTACCCAGCTCAGGAAACAGAGTGCTGTAAGCCCAGCACCTCCATAGGCAGCACCATTCGGACCACTGCCACCAAGAATCGTGTGGCCTATCCTTGAACTTCGCGTCAGTGGACTAGTACAGTATGTGCCCTTTTGCATATGGCTTCCGTCACTGAGAATAATGTCTGCATGGTTTATCCACAGTATGACTGTGCCTGCAGCTTTTTCTCTTTCTAGCTGTGTTGTATTCTATGGCATGAATAGACACAATGTGTTTATTCTTTCTCCTCTTATTGACTTGCTCCAGTTTAGGACTATGCTAAATAAAGCTGCAGGAATACTCTGGTGTGTATCTTCTGGAGGACACGTGTCTTCGTTTCCTTTGGGATCACACTCAGGAGTGAACTTGCTTGGTCATAGGCTCTATGTATCTTTAGTAGATACTGTTGGACTGCTTTCCTAATTAAACTCTTAACTTGCACTGTATGGAAGTTAACAAGCCCATTGAAAGGAAAAACAAAAAACCTTGCCCATGAGTCCTGATATATTGAACAGGTTGGAAGCTAGGTGTCAGATTCAAAGCAGGGAGAGAGCCTACACCTCACCCCCCACTCACTCTGTGCCCCTGCATATCTTAGGGTGCTCTGAAACCAAGTTTAAAAACCCCTGTTCTAGCCCAGCCAATCTCAGCCCTGCTGGCCAGTGGGAAGCCAAGCTGGCTCTGAGTCCCTCTCCTCGCCTCCTTTTTGTTACCATTTGAAACACAGTCAACTTTGGGATAGAGGAGAAGCCCCTTCCTCGTGGCCCCCAAAGTTGGTAAGGAAGACGCTGATGCTGGCCTTTTCACTCTCTCTGGCAGGGGCCTGGCTGCCTGCTTGATCAATGAGCAGCCAGTGCAAAAATGTCAGGAACAATTAGAAGGCACCCTTCGCATGAGCTTTATCTGCAACAATATATCTTTATTAATGATGCTTTTAATAATGCAACCAAAACTGCTGGCAGATGCTGTCATGGCCACGCGTCTCCTGCGTGTGCACTTTTCATTCACTGCTGCTGCATCCCTTGATCTCCTCTTGATAGGAGAGTGGGAAGGATGGCCCTTTGCAGATGGAGATGAGGCCCATTGAAACTTCAGTCTCCTCACCTGTAAAATGGGGAAGTGGTATGTATCAATTAGCTATTGCTCTGTAACAAACATCCCTGAAACTCAAGGATACAGAACAATAAATTTTACTTAGTTCGCAATTCTTTGAGTTGGTGCTTTGGGTTGGGCTCAGACTTTCTCCACTGGACTTGCTCTCTGCCTGCGACCTCAGCTGGGCTAGGCAGGCCTTACTCTCCAAGAGGCCTCTCACTCTCCAGCAGGCCACCACGTTAGTCCATGCAGCGGCAGATGGGTCTGCAGCACAATAGTGGAAGCTGCAAGGCACCTTCAGGCAGAGTCACAAGCCTGGCCCAGCATAGCCTCTGCCTTATCCCAATGGCATTGCAAATCAGTTCTTTTTGCCCCTGTCCTAGGCCAACTGGCTTTGACCTGGTGATTAGGTAAGTAAGACATTCCCAGGTGAGCCCATAATGCTCCCAGGTCCCAACATGTAGGTGTGTGTGCAGATGTGTTTAGGGAAGCAGAAGGCAGGAGCTCGGGCATGAAGACCCACTTAGAGCCTCCAAAATACAGGCAGTAAGAGGATCTGTAGGAGGCACTATGGCCTGGGGCCTCGGCCAGGCACTACTCTGTGGGACCTACCTGCTCTTCAGCCCCCACTCTGCCTGCTTTGCTGCTGAGCTCTCTGGCTGTCTCATAGCCTTTCTTTTCTTTCTGATGTGTTTGTTGTGTGTCAGTCGGAAAAAAGGGAGACGCACCCATCAATTGCTCCTTGTCACCTGGGGAGGAAGGTTTAATTTAAGGAGAACCACAAGGCCCTGTTTCCCAGGCTGGGCCCTGCCCCAGTAGCAGCCTTAAATTCCTGCTGGTGTCTCCTGGGTGGTGGGGACCATAACAGCAACAGCAGCATTAATAGTAACAACATTGTTTGCTGAGCACTCTCATTTCATTATGTTGACAGCATCCCAGGGTAGGTGTTATTAAGCCTGTTTTACAGATGAGGAAACGAAGGCACAGAAAGGTGAGTGGCTTGCCCAAGATCACACAATTAGTCAAGGCATGGAGCTGGGAATTCTGATTCCAGAGGCCCTGTTTGTTCCCGCTAAGCTGACCAGCCTCAGGAACTCACACGTCGGCCTCTGCAGGTTCCAGCTGGCTGCTTTGTCTGTGTCATGGCACAGAACTTCCATAACCACCTCTGATGTGGGGCTGCTATCTCAGAGATGGGGGAACAGGAGCACAGAGTGGTACAGCAACCCACCCAATGTCACATATATAGCAAGTGGCAGAGCCAGGAATCAGTCCCAAGCAGTTGAAACTCTGTAGAGTCCTGAATCTGAACTGCCATGCTAGGAACAGTCCCGGCTCCAGGGCATGTGGCCAGCCACTGCTTGAGGAGTAGGGCTCCAAGGGACAAGAGAGGCCATCTTTCCTTTTGGGAATTGTCCACTCTCCAAACCTTTGCTTCCTGGGAGTCCCCTCTGACCTGGCCAGAGGGAAGAGAAAGGTCCTATGATAAATGCTTTGGCAGATGGGGAGCTGTGGGCAAGAACAGAGGAGCCTGACCTGGCTCCAACCATCTGCTCTGAGGGGCTCTAGCTGCCTGGAACCCATGTCCTCCAGTCTGGGGTCTCTAGACAAGGAGGGGTCTTAGAGACCCCTTAATTTATAGCAACAGCAGCAACAATAATAACATGGCTCTCGTTTCTTGAGCACTTCCTAATCACCAGGTGTTGCCCCAAGAGCTTCGCGCATATGCCTCACTTCATCCTGGAAACAAGGGCTGTGACTGCTCCCACTTTACAGAGGAGTAAACAGAAGCACAGAGAGGGTTAACGACTCACCTCTCCAATTAGCTAAGGAAGGGGCCAAAGGTTGCTCTAGAATCTTGCTCTCTTTACCTTAGACCCATTGCTGCTGGGTAAACTGAGGCCCCTGGTCTCCCACCACTTGAATGGAAGAGATAGGACCCAAACCCCCAGGTGCCAATGATCATAAAGGAGTGATGAGGGGGCCCCCCACACCCTGGACAGTTCTTTTGCCTCCCAAGGCCTCAGTTTCCCCATCTGTAAGACAGGGTGTTAACAGTACCTGCCTCAGAGGAGCAGTTTGAGGATGAAGTGAGTTAACACATATAAAGTAAGAGCTCAGGAAAGCCGGCTGTCATGGTTTTAAAAGTAACTGGCATGGATGGGTTGCAGGGCATGTGAATTCTTCCTGCAGCATGATGAGGTGACTGGTACGCTCTTCTCAGTTTACAGACCAGCTCACTGAGGCATGGGGTTAAGGAGATGGGCTGAGGTTCCCGAGTGGGGAATGTGGGCGGTGGGTGCAGGTGGTGGTGCCCAGCAAAGCCCCATGGGGACATGGCCGGTCACCCCCCCAACCCTGCCAGAGAGGACAGCCAGGACTGAATGTCCAGTGTTCACCTGCTGGGGCCATCACCAGTGTCTGAGCATCCTGTCAACACACTTCCTGGCCTTAGCCAGGGCTGGCCAGCCTGGTGGGGACTGGACGTTTTGCCTTGGACACTTTAGGGTGCCCCCCTGGTTGCAAGTGGGGTCTGCTCAACAATGACTTTCTCTGTTTAAAGATGAAGGGGCCCCCTTCATGTTTCACAGACCAAAAATTTAACAATGATGATAAACGCTTGCATGGCCCTTACATTGTGCCAAGATTGTTCTGAATGCTGTATCCATTCACCTAATCCTCTCGCAACCATGTGGAGCAGGAAACAGTCAACCCATTCTGTAGATGGGAAAACTGAGCTGGGAGGCAAAGTTACACAGCTGGTGAGAAGCAGGACTGGGTCTTGAATCTGGGCAAGTGGGCCCAGAGGCTACACCATAACCCCCCGCCCTATGGGGTGGGTAATTTAATTATTTTATTATGCGTTTATTATTGGGGAAATTGAGGTTTCGTGTGTGTGTGTCTTCCCCAAGGCCACCCAGCCAGGAAGGAATAAAGCCAAGATTCGAACACAAGCTTTCCAGCCACAAAAGCTGTGGAAGTTGCCATGACAACATCAGTCTCACCATGATCTCTTTGAGACCCTTGCCTACTCCCTGCTGAACACCACTCTCTGGGGCCCAGCCAGCCTCTCTCTAGTAAGTCCCCTCCCTATCAGCTCTCCTGGCCACTTCACACATTCATCTCAGGCCTATGCCTGTGTGTATGACTTTTGATGGAGGGTGACCAGGCCTTGGTATCCCCATCTGAGAAACGGACTTGCAGCCCCTGTCTTGCAGCCTCACAGGGCTGGGGGAAGATGGGAATCTCCATGTAGGCTCATGTGCCACTCTAGACTCCCAGACCCCTCCACAGCCCTGCCTAATCCTCTTGGGCCAATCTTGGACATCTTCATGGGGCTGCCAGGGCTCTGTGGGGACCCCTGCACAGCCTTACCCCCTGGACTTGGAAACTCACCTGGCCCTTATGGGATGTAGTAAGAGGCCCTTCCCATCTTCCAACACCCTTGTCTGCAGAACCTGCTCCCCACTTCAGCTCCTTCTCTTCCCTTTGAACTGTCTGTCTTGCTGTGGAAGAAGCTATTCATAGCCAAGATGATGCAAAATTTATAAAGTGTGGCTGGTCGGGCTGAATCCACCCCTGGCATAGGCCACACCACCCGCCCCTCCTCCCACTCCGGGCAGCTCTTCTTGTGTGTGCGCATGTGCACATGTATGTGTGTGAGGACCGGCTCTCTCCTCTGCCCTCTCCCTCCATCTCCTTTCTTCCTGGCCTCCCCTCGACCTGCCTACCAGCCTGAGTTTCCACTCCTGAGGGTACCTGGGCTTAGCCCAGTCAGTCTGTTTAGGATGGAGGGGCCATGGCCTGTGGCATCACATTTTAGCCAGCTGCACTCATGACCCTTCTGATCCTTCACCTGAAGAAAGGGTTCTTGTAGGAATCAGACACAATGAGAATTCACTCTGTAGAGCCAGGCCCTGCTCTAATAGACTCATTCAGTCCTCACAACACCCTACAAAGTAATTGCAATTATTATCCATATTTTATAGATGAGGAAGCTGAGGTACAGAGAGGCCAGCTGAAGCAACCAGGTCCTGAGGGGTGGGAGGCTAGGAAGTGGTGGAGCTGGGATTTGCAGACTCCACTGTCGCTTCATCGCCACTGCTGATCCAGTGCACAACACTGCCTCCCTCTCCAGCATGCCAATTGACTGCCTTCCCTTGGAGATCCCAGAAGCAGAAAGGCTCTGCGACTAGAAGCATCATAGAAGATCGATGTCCATCCCCTTCCCAGATGGGTGGGCGAAGCTCAGGGAAGAGACAAAAGGACACAAAAAGACAGCCACTCTTGCTCAGCCCTCGGCCACTGGGGTGGGAGCCATTGCCCCAGATGTGGTCTAGGACAGCTCAGGAGCCTCAGCCTGTCTGGGCAGCCAGGCTTACCATCTAGACCTCCTGCAGATCCCGTGGCCCCTGTTGGTGGTGGCTTTAGGTTCTTCAAGAGAAGAAGATTGATAATGCATGGTACGTCAGTGAGGCAGGCCTGCTTCTGGCACTCTCACACACTCACTCACTCAGCCTTAGCAGCTCCAGAGCAGGCACTCTTCTTATCCCCACTCCATAGATGGAGAAATCAGGGTTCAGAGAAGTGAAGGGATGTGCCCAAGATCACACAGCTAGCAGGTGGCTGAGGAGGCAGTTGCACCCAGGCAGTCTGGCTTACTATATGTCAGTGGCTGTTTTTGCCATGGTCCTGCTGTGTCCAGGGCGGTTAATACCCCTTTTGATTGGGGTAAAATTTGCATAATATAAAATTACTCATTTTATTATTTATTTATTTATTTATTTATAAAGATTTTTATTGGGGAATTGGGGGATGGGAACAGCGCTGGGGAATTGGGGGAAGGGGAACAGACAAGTTGCTGTCCTTTAGTTCCTCAGTCTAGTTGTGGAGGACGTTGTTTCACTGGCCCAAGTTGGCACCATCATTGCGCTCTTCCCCGGGTGAGACAGATCAGTCGCCGGCTTCTGGACAGACGCTCACGGCGGCTGCTGGCCGCTCACGCTGGCTGCTGGCTACACACGGTAGCCCATGGCAACCCACTGCAGCAGGGGCAGCAGCCTACACCGTCACCAGCGACTCACAGCAGCCCAGCTCCAGGTTGAGCTGTTGTCCAGCATCTTAGCTGTAGAGGGCAGTGTCACTGGCCCTCATATGTGGGATCTGAACTGGGGCCCTCTGGCGTCCCAAGCCAGCTCTTAACCAACGCACCACTCGGCCAGCCCCAAATTACTCATTTTAAAGTGTACAGTTCAGTGGCATCAAATACATTTGCAGTGTTGTGTAAACATCTCCACTCTTTGGTTCCAGAACATTTTCATCACCCCAAAAGAACACCCCGCACTCATTTGCAGTCTCTCCCCATTCCCCTCCCCCACTAGCCCATGACAACCTCTAGGCTTCTTTCTGTTTTTGTGAATTTGCCTATTCTGAACATTCCATATAAGTGGAATCATACAGTATTTGGCTTTTTGTGTCTCAGTTATTTCACTGGGCAGGATGTCCTCAAGGTTCATCCATGTTGTCACGTGTGTCATAATATTATTACTTGGCTTTTTATGGCCAAGTAATGTTCCATGTGCGGATGGACCCCATCTGTTTATCCATCATCTGTGGATGCACACCGGGTTGTTCTGCCTTTGGCCATTATAAATAGTGCAGTTATCGGGGGAGGCTGGATAGGAATGGCCCAAGGAGCTCCTACCGCCCTTCGCTCCCTCGCCGACATCATGCTCCAGTTCCTGCTTGGATTTACTTTTGGCAACCTGGTTGGAATGTATCTGGCTCAGAATTATGACATACCAAACCTGGCTAAAAAACTTGAAGACATTAAAAAGGACTTGGATGCCAAGAAGAAACCCCCTAGTCCATGATGTCAACTCCAGCACTGCCTCCAGGACCCTCGTAGACTGAGTCTGCTCTTCTTGAGGTCCTTCTTTACCATCCAAACCAAAAGCTTTTGTCTTTTTTTCCAGTCTCAACTAGACCCTGCGTTGCCTTAGACACAGATGGGGCCACAAGTTCAGAACCATCCTGACTTTTCTGACACTCTCTCCACTTCCCTTCCTCCTGCCAGCCGCTTAGGAGGTCCTAAGACTGGAATTATGGTGCTAGATTAGTAAACATGACCTTTCATTAGCAGTCTCTCCCTTAAAAAATAAATAGTGCAGTTATCAATGTTCATGCACTAGTTTTATGTAAACACCGGTTTCAGTTCTTTTGGCAGAGAGTTTGAAGGAGATTTACCAGGTCATATATGGTCCCTGGTGTTTTAAGGATTTGTTTTCTTGCTGGTGAGGCCTTGGTAATAGTCCCCATAATTAGCACCTCTTCTTTGCTCGGCTGGAAGCAGTCTCCTCCCCTCTGCTTCCCTCACTGATCTGACCTGCACGTGTCTTCTTTTCTGGGCATGAGTCCTCTGTCTGCTTCCCCCAAGGCTACACTTTGCCCCTTCCCTCCCTTATTACTGGGGGATCTGGCCCAGGGCTCTGAGGGGCCAGGCCACAGATAGGGAAATCAAGGCCCACAGGAGAAAGGGCTCTGGCCCAGCGAGAAGGAGCTGAGATGGGATGTGAGCTGAGGCTCATGGGACCTTGCATGGTTCCTTGCACCATTTCTGCCTGTCTCATATGGAACATTACCCATGGAGCAAGCCAAACAACAGGGCACTCATATCCTGTCTTCTTGGGGCTTCAGCTTTCCTCAAAGATGTTTGGCAGGATGTGACACTTTTTTGTGAAAACAAACCCCAGCTAGATTCAGCATCAGAATGGTAACCTCACATGAATTTTTCACCCTCAGTCAGAGGTGTTCAAGAGATGTCCTGGCTTGCATGGGCATGGATATGCCAGGGACTCCTCTGCAGCTCCCAGATGTACAATGGTGGAGATGTGATTGAAACCCCCAGACAGCCTCCTCGGGGCATGCATTTGGGAGGGGTCTTTGCTGTCCCCCTGCTCTCCCAAAGACGGGCAGCAACATCCTGCTCCTACACGGCTGCCTCTCTGAAGCCCCAAGGCGGCAGGGAAATGAACCCGCCTATGCAAGAGCACCGCCTTTCTGCAGCTAGCTCTGGCATTGATTGGGACTGTGGCATGTCTTTTCCTTCCTTCAGGGACCCTGGCTCCACTCAGTTGGCAGCCCTCAGCCCATCCCCCCTTCTAAGCAGCAGTGGACACTTCATAAAGATTGAACAGATCCATGGATATGACCCCCTTGGGCTCCCACAAGTGCTCCTGAAACAGTGGTGTTTGCCATTCCCCTCACTGTGCAGGTGAGGAAACTGAGGCTTCCAGTGGAACCGGGCTTATCCAAAGTTACCCACTGAGGTTGTGGGGTTTGGTATGGGTCAAGAACCAGCTCCTCTGACTCCTGCCCCAGGCATAAGTTGGCCTCCTTTCAGTAGCTCTGGGCCCGATGCCAACGCGTTCTCGGGTCCTGGACCCTCGGTGTCCCTTTGGCCATGAGCACCGGCCCCCAAGTCAGTCCCCTCTGAGTGCCTCAGGATTCTGGGGAGGACACTGTTGACTGCGTGTCTACCCTATGCTAGGTGGCCCTTGTGCATTCAGGGATGCCTGAGACAGGGACCCTGAACTAATGGAGCAGATGTTCTCATCAGGGAAATAGACTACTATACTAAAATGCTAGGTGCTATGAAGAAAAAGAATGCAGGGAAATGGAAAGGAAAAGGTCAGGGAAGATCTCTTGGAGGAGATAACATTTGAGCAGACACCTGAATAAAATGAGGGAGTAAGCCATGAGATGTCTGGAAGAAGAAATTTCCAGGCAGAAGAGCAGCAAGTGCAAAGGCCCTGAGCTCTGAACGTGCTTAGCGCATTTGAGGAAGTTGCCTAAGAACTGGCAGGGATCACAGACCTGGTCCAGCCTGAAGACACATTCAGCTTGGCCTTCATAGAATTAGCTCTCATGATGGCTTCAAAATTTTGAATTAGCGGCTAGCATTTTAAAATCCGAGATTTTTTTTAACCCATTAAAAATGCAGATTTCCAGCCTCCCTTAAGAAATCAAAGCTCTGACAACAGCAAGTCCTCATTTTAGGAATCCGGAGTCAGACAGCATCCACTCCTTTGCATCATTTTTCTTCTCACTAGCCCGAGTCCTGCAGGATTGGCATTGGGGGTCCCTAGCCAGGGTCATTTGTGCATACCACAGGATAGGGACACAGATCACTTGGGCATCATTACAGACTTTGCTTCTCTATATTTTATCTGGAAAAAAAAACTGGTAACTGAAGCATTGCAGCACTGCTGCCACCAAATAAGGCAGGACTGAGAGGTCACACAATGTTTTTTTCCTAGTTCTCTCCAGTTCCCGGCAGTTCACAGCAATTTTTCCGCCTCTGGAACGTTAGGGAGTACACTTGCCTTTTACTGTGTCTGTGCTGCCCCTAATGGTAAAATCTTAGGCAGGTTACCTTGTCACTCAGTGAAGGCATTCCACTTCTCTGTGCCTCAGTTTCCTTGTCTGAAATATGGAGGGAAATAAACACTGACCTGTCTATCTCAGGACAGAAATGGGAGAAGTCAGGGTCTTTGATGGTTTAGGGTCAACATCTTATATATTTTCAACATAGGGTCAAAGAGAGAAGATTTGGGGACATGTCAGCCTTTAGGATTAAGCCAAAGCCAACCTGGCATTCAGGGCCCAGAGATCTGGGATCAAATACACCCTGTATGCTTCCTTTCCTTCCTCCCTTCCAGCCTGGCCTTCACCTTGCATTCATTATTCAGCCCGTATCTTTGAGCACCTGTTGTGTGTCAGGGCCCTGATGGAAGTCTAGCTGTGGCCCCCACTCTCACCCACCTGGAGCTTGGCAGGTGGGAAGAGGGTGTGTGCTCCCTCCCTCTCTACCTTGGATGGCATCTCCAGCAGCAGCTGCACCTTTTCCATGGCCTCAGGTGGGGCAGTTTCCTACTGACGTTGATCACTGGTGCTCACCCCTTGCCCTCACCATCCCTAGAATCAGTTCTCTCTGAGAGACCTGGAAGGGCTCTGTTTCCTGGCTGGATCCTGCCCACTTCACCTGGTCCACATCCTGGCCACACAAACTAGAACAGAGTGTTTCTGGGTCGCTTTCCTCACCAGAATTGTGAGTGTACTGAGGATGTGGAATGGCTGCTTCCTTCCCGGGTTGGCAGAGTCCAGGAATGACATGAAGTAACACTTACATGTAGTAACCATTTCCATCTCACAATTACCCCATGAGTCGGGAACTCTATAAGCCCTTGCTGCGTTTTAACAGGTAGGTAAACTGAGGCACATGCTCTTAGCCCAGGCTCACTATACTGCCTGCACAGCTGGGCGTGGAGGAGGCACTGGCATAGGCTTTCTTGGATGGATGGATGGATGGATGAGAGAAGCAGGACTCTGTGTGTGTATGGAGGATGGGAGCCAGGCTCAAGTCCCAGTCTTGCTGGGGATTTGCACACCATTGTCTGGCCCCTGATCCGTGGCAGAGCATCCTGTACATCCCATGTTAAGCTGGAACCTTTGGCTTGGGACAGAGACCAGAATTGGGACAGCAGCCAGAGAATTGAGCCAGGTGGATGGGCTCAAGGCTTGTCCACCCAGCCCCCACCCTGGGCAGCCGGGGCCCAGTGACAGGCATGAGCTGGTCCCATAGTGAGATGGTGACAGGACTGGGATGGGGGCCCAGGTCTCCACCTCTTTTCCACCCACCCTGCTGGAAAAGGCTTGTTTCTGTCCCAAGAATAAAGATCCTTACCCCTCAGACTGTCAGCCTCTGCCACTGCCCCAGCCCAGACCCCCTTCGCCCTTGCTCCACTGTGGCCTTCTCCCCTCCTTGAATACTCCAACCTTCTTCCAGCAACAGGCTTTTGCCCTTGTTCTTACCCCAGCTTGGGAAACACCTCTCCGAGCTCCTACTCAAGCTTTAGGTTTCAGGACAGATGTCACCTCCCTGAGGAGGCCCTCCCTGATCCCTCTGTGTGCTTTAGGCACTCACATTTGGGGGCTCACCCTTCAGCATTCTTATCACTGAATGTGATTATACACCTGCATCCCCCCAAGAGCCAAGGGGCTGGGGTCAGTCCCCCTTATTCATCACAGTGCATGGCCCAGGGGCCCTGGCATACAGCAGCTACTCAATAAGTATTGAGGAATGAATGAAACCTACCAGGTACTAGGCACTGTTACGAACAGCTCCTAAGTGCTCTAATTAATTCCATTTTACAGATGAGGTGACTGAGGCTCAGGGAGGCTCACAGACCTGCCTAAGGAAGCACAGCAGGGAAGTGGTAGAAGTCAAGGGTGGAGCTGCTGCGTTGCCATGAAAATATCCATGGGCCACTGAAAGGGGAGGCCGAGAATGAAGAATGTGGTGGTTTGGGGCCCAACTCTCAGGCCTGGAGGGCTGGGTTTTCTTTCCTTCTATCCTGTTGGCATCTTCCATCTGGTGATCTCATCTCAGTGCTAGAGCCCTGCATGATGGAGCAGAGAGGGGCCTTCAACTGTCTTATCATTTGAGGGGTGACCCCACCTTGCAGAGGGGAGAACCCAGGTTCCAGGAAGACATCTGACTGTCCCAAGGGTGACAAGTGAGAAGGTCAGGGCTGCAGATACCAGCTAAGAGGGCTTGAGCTGTGAAGAGACCTCGGATGACGTCACATCTGATGATGTCATTTCAGGTCATTTCTGGAGTGGGTGGAGCCAGGGCAAGTTCATTTGGAAGAGCCAGCCCCCACACCCTGCTCTGAGCATGGCCCCCAAGCCTGGGCCTGGCCTCCTGGAGGCCTCTCAGTGTCACCCCATGTGTGCAGGGCACATCCTGCCCAAGAAGATGGGCCTGCATGTTCTGAGGTCCCAGCAGACATCCCTTCAGGTCCTAGTGTCTAGAACTGGAGCACATGCCCACCTAGCAGCAAAAGGGGCACTGGGAGGGAGATTCGTGACCCTCCAGTCTCTGGGACAGAGAAGACTGGCCCTGCCACCAGGGCCTGCTTCAACCTCTTTCTTCTGCTTCCTTGGTAGCAAATGTGATGGGCTTCAGGCCCCAGGCATAAGACTCCTCTTCATTCTTGTTTACAGAGACGTAGAGCCCTCATATCACTCAGGCTTCACTTACTTAAGAAGCAGCCTATTCTTAGGGCCAGGGGTTTGTGGAGCTCAGAGGGTCTGTTTTGTAGCTTCATCTCTGCATCCCAGGGTCTGTGGGTGAGCCGGGCAAGGCTTTCTCACAAAGGTAGCTCCAGGAACCTCAAAACGTCCCGACCTGTGGGGTCATGGGGTCTCGTTACTATTCAGAGAAAAGCTGCCCAGAGAGGCTGAGCCACTTGCCTGCAGTCACACAACGCCTGTCCTTGCTTGTGCATCATTTCCAGACCCCTCCCAGGCCCTCACTCCTTCCCTTTCCCCCTCTTTTCCCAGAAGCTTGGAACTTGGGGATTAAATGGGGCCTGAGGACTCAAATTGAATGTGCCATCCTGCCTGTGGTCACATAAGACCTTGCCTGAGGGGTCACACAGCAGTGCTCTGCAGGTGGGACTCCAAGCCAATGAGCCCATTGCCTCTGCAGGGCTGAGTCCTCAGAGGGCACCGTGCAGTACCCTGTCTGTGGAAGGAGGCAGTGCAGTGCAGTGTGGGGGATGACTAGCCTTTCAAAGTTCCTGTAACCCCTGGTCCTGTCCCTCATCAGTCTCTTGTTGTGGATGTGAGACTGGGAAGCATGATGGGCACTTGAGGGGGCAGCTAATGAGTCAGCTGGATGGCTCCAGGGTTGGCAGCCTGGAAGGTAGGCCATAGTAGGGCCTGAGAGGACTCCATTCCTGATGCCCAGCCCCATGGTGGGCACTGGGATGGTCAGATGACCTTGTCCTGGAGGAGCCAGCAGGGAGGATACTCACAGGACAGCACACAGACACTGCTAACCACACCACATGCCGCCTGGGCTTTATGTGGGCAATCTCAGGGCTGCCGTTGGGTCCCTGGTACAGCCTGGCAGGTCAGTGAGTCTAGGATATAGTAGGTCCCTTCGCCCCACCAGTAATATACATTCTCAAAAACACAGAGAAAACAAAAAGAAGAGAACAAAAACCTGGGCCTAGGGATAAACTTTGCTAATATCTGAGATGTTGCCCTCCACACACTTCTCTATACGTTAAAACACATCTTACTACTCTTCTTCCGCAATACTTGCTGTCTGCTTTCCCCACCACTGACTGTGTGGGGCACCTTCTGCGCCATCAGGTCCTTCTGTGTGGATGGCTGTCCTGCCGCACGCATGCTAGACACTGTCTACTCTTGCTGGGCATTGGGTCCTTTCCACCACTTAGCCATTAAAACAGTGCTGCTGCAGCACCCTGAGGTTACAGTTTCCATGTATCCTAATTATCTCCAGAGGGTTTGTGCACTGCTGTAAAATTCCTGGGCCACTGGGTCAGCAGGTTTCATTTACATATTGAATTTGTAATGGACACACTGTGCACAGAGCATTAGGGTATAGAGTGGATGTCTCTTGTTCTTTTTTGTCCCCCAGCCTCTCACGTCTCTCTAGGGGCAGCTACTGGATTTCTTGTGTGTCCTTCCAAAGGGATCCGTACATACACAGCATTGGAACAAAATTTTTGTGTGTGTGGTTCTTATTTTGCACAGAAAACTTAGCATGTATGAATGCTGCTCTATACATTGCTCCTTTTTTAACTTGCTATGCCTTGGAAGTTCTTATGACAGGGGAGATTGAGCCACCACGTTCTTTTTCTCACCTCTGTAACATCCCACGGTATGATGCCACTGATATTTATTGCATTAATGCCCCATGGTAAGCATCTTGGTGTCTGACCTTTTGCTCTTGCAAACAGTGAGCATCCTTGCTCAGGTGTCACTTCATACGCTTGCGAAGATATCCATGAGCTAAAGTCTTCAGTGGGCCTGAGGGTCAGTAATTTCTGGCAAGTTTGTCTAAATGGCTCTCCATGGCGGCTGTCACGCAAGCGACAGTGTGCTACATTGGGGTCGTTGACAGTCTGATGGTGACAATGGCAGGTAGATTGAATTTGATTTGCACTTTTTAGAGTCGGCAGAGGGAGGGTTGGGGCTGGAGGGAGGTACTTTTGGCCAGGCAGTCAGCTGTCATGAGCACTGACCATGCTCAGGGTAGGTATGGGACTTGGCAATATGCCAGGTACATATCGAGGGCAGGCAAAACTTCCTGAAAGATTGACTTCAGTGGGGCCTTGAGATGGATGAAGAATTTCCTCAGGTGAGAAGAAGGAAGGGCACTCAGGCAGATGAAACAGCACAGGCAAAGGCACAGAGATGTGGAAGTCAGGGTGGGTTCAGGAAGTAGTAAGGGTCATCGGTTTGGCAAGAGGGGACAAGGACAGGCTATCTCTCCAAGAGCCTCAGTTTGTCTTCTGGGAATGGGGAGCCAAGTGAGGAGAAGGAGAAGGGAGGACTTGGGGAGAAGGTGAGCAAGGGTGACCCTAACAAGAGAGGCCTGTCCCTCTTAGCAAATGAACCCAAAATGGAGCGGAGGCCGATATTTTATTCATGGCCATGCAGAGCCATCAATTACCGGTTCCTGCCACCCAGCCCGGCACCGCCTCCATCATCCTGCCATCCCAGGCTATTTTGGGCTTGGGCTTGGCCTCGAATCCCTGTCATCCAGGTCCCTCTCCCTGCCTGGAGTGGGGGGCGCTTGTCCTGTCTTGCAGTGACAGGCCAGAAGCCACAGGTCCATTTCCACTGAGCATTTGGGTAAACTGATTCAGAGAGGTGCAATGGCATGACGAGCCTCCCACCACTGAGGAGGACCAGGGCTTTTATTTCCCCCATGCAGCCCCTGAGGCAGGTAGGGGGATGTTATTCCCACTTGACCCATGGAAGACCACGGGTTCCAGGTGAAGGCCCAGATCACATAGTGAGCCAGGACAAAGCTAAAGTTGGAGCTGCTTTCCAGCTGACATCACTTTTCCTAAGCTCTCTGTGCACACCAAGCTGCTTCTGGGAAATGGGCATTTCAGGCCCCCACTAGAGCCCACCTTCAGTGCTACTCCCTCACTCATTCCACAAACACCCTAAAGGTCTCTGCTGTACTCACCCCATGCTGGCCACTGAGGCCACTGAGAGGGGCAACTCCTGGGCACTGCTGGGGCCTGAGAATGTCCCACCCCATCGCTCGCTGCTCATCATAATTGGTATATCATAAGACCCCGAAGGGAGGGGTGAGCAGCCCCAAAATCCCAGAACCTCAGGGGTCCTGGCAGAGCTCTCTCAGAGGACCAAGTAGAAGCCCCAGGCTCAGAGAGAAAGGAAATCCACCCAAGGTCACACAGCATGGCACTGATGGGGAGGGAAGATGGCAAAGAGAAGGAGCACATATTAATTTATTATTACTCTGTGCCTGTGGCTTTCCTGCTGCACCTCAGTTAATCCTCAAGACAACTCCAGGTGGTCTTGATGATGACACTGAGCCACCCCCTAGAGCAGTGACCGCCCCACCTGGGGCTCCTTCCCCAAGACCAGGGGCTGAGAGGAGTCAGAAAAAACAAGGAAACAAATGCAGTGACCCTTGGTACCAAGCATCCCTCCTGCTGCTTGGAGAGGCAATGAGTGAGCACAGCAACAGGAACCCGGGAAGCCTCGTCAGGCTTCTCAAAGCGGGGCTCCCCTGGGCTCCCAGGGTGGCTGAAGCACTTACTACACACCAGGTGTGGGCCCATCACATCCCCACATTTCTGAGGAGAAGCCAGAGGCTTGAGCTGTGAGCTTCACAGCAAGTCCTCACCCATATGGTCTCACAGAGATGGCAGCAGGCATTGAGATGCCTTGTTGGTCCCGGAGCTGTGCTCCAGAGGCCAGCGTGGCTGGAGAAGAGTGGACAACGGGCAGGAGGTGCGAGGTAGCCAGAGGGCTCGGGTGGATCGGGAGGGTCTTGTTGCAGGGCCCTAGTTGTACACGATCTCCTGTGTGACCCCAGGCAGAGGGCAGGAAGGGTCCACCTGCTGCTGACCCCCTTATCATACTAGCCCAGAGGTGCATAGGTGAGCCAGGAATTTACACTGATCCCTCGAGACTCCCTGCCTTCTGAACTTTTTCCATGAGGGCGTGTCACTAGGTTCTGTGGGGCTGTGCCGGGTACCTAGTGGGCTCCCACCTTTAGTCCCAGGAATCTTAGAGGAGACTCAGGGTATGTGTGGGAGAATAGGGGTGCAAATTCCTCTCTGTTGCAGTCATGAGAACCCTCCTTAAAGGGCTTGGGGAGAGGGCCCTCAGGGATGCCTCTGCCTCCATGCCCCTATCAAAGCACACTCTGCTTTCTGCACTCCTACTCACTCCACATGCCACTGGCCCAAGGTGACTCCTTGTGAAGCCTGGCCTTCAGGGCTTAGGGAATCATGATAGAGCAGTCCTGTCTCTCCCCACCCATCTCCTGCTCCAGCAGGTGACGAGCCAGCCAGCAGGGGTTGAAAGCTGGAGTCAGATCAGACACACTGTTTTTTCTCTGCCACCCACTAGCAGAGAGACAACCTCTCTAAGCCTGTTTCCTATCTTTAAAGTGGAGCTGAGGCATCGATTGGTGTGAGAAGTTGTGTGTGAGGCATGTGCTGGGCACACATGTCCTTTCCTTGAGTTCCATCTGCCAGGGCCCCAACCTGCTCAGGCAGGCTCAATCCCTGGCCAGGCTGGAAGCCTCCACTTCCACCCCACCACTCTTCTCTGATTCCTGCCCAACCGGTAGCCATAACTGCCTTGGCCAGTGGCCTGGTCCCCATTCAATCACTAGGATAGCCTGGGTCCTAGCCACCCTCCATGGAGACCCTCTTGGATTTCCAAGACCTTCTGATCTCCCGCCACCCCAAGTCTAGATGTGGAAAGCCAGATCCTTCCCATGGGATGCGTGGATCCCTGTGGGGGCCCCTGGTAAACAGTTGTCACGTTTCCACTTGCACACCTACAGCAACAGGAAGCCCACTGCTACCAAGTAAGCAAATAGCACATTTTGGGGCCAAGTTTTGTTCCAAGCCCTTTGTTCACAGCCGGTCTGTGCCAGTGTGGCCTTGCATGCTGGAGAATATATCTAGACCCTTGTGTATTGATTGGTCCCTTCCACCACCAGCCCTCTCCGTCAACCACAGCTTCCATGACCTGTCACAGGGCCCTGCTCCTACTGGCCATGCCCAAGTTGTGGTTTTGACCTGTCATAGCAACCCCATACGGGCCCCATTTTCCAGACATGAGCATGGAGGCCAAGACCTGGCTCAAGGTCTGCTGACTATGGGGGACCTGCTTGGGGCCAGGCCTGAGAGACTCTGAAGTTCACTCTGGGCTCTCCAGGGGCTGCCCAACCCCACTCTCCACTCCCTCCACACTCAACCTCATTGCTGCATTTACAGATGAGCAAACTGAGGTTCAGAAGGTGAGGAGGCAGCCTGAGGGCCAAGGAAGCAAAAAGCCAAGCTGGTGGAGTGACTGCTGTGTCTTTCCCACAGTCCAGGGGCCTGGGCTATTCCTCCTGCCTGACTGCCCTGGCTTCATGATTGTGTATGGGCCCACTACCCCACTCTCTCTGGGCAGCAGGGACTAGAGGAGGCCTTACAGGAGCTGTTGAGAAAGCCAAGTGTCATCCGGAGAGAGGAGCCCACAGGCCCTGCACACGAGTGCGCAGATTGACCCTGCTGCCCAGAAGCAGCTGATGGATGAGGTCATGGTCTCTACCACCATTTCTACTCACCAGGGAGAATGGGGAGGTCACCAGGGATAGGCTTGGAGGCAGGAGGCCAGTGCCAATGCTGAGGCCCTTCCCTGAGGCCACCCCCTCTGAGCTTCAGTCTTCCCATCTGGGAAAGGAGTATGTTCTCACAGCTGGTATGGGGAAAGCATGCCAGGCCTGGCCGGTCATCCCAGCACCCTGTGTCTTGCTTCTTCCCTTCCTGACCCCGAGCACTGCCTGAGCCATCCCGTTTTCCATTGGTGCACTGGCACATTTATCGGTTGTCTTCCCTGGAATGTCACCTCAAGGAGGACAGAGACATCGCCTGACTTTGCTCGCCTTCCCAGTGCCCACAACATCGGCTGGCATGTAGTAGGTGCTTAAGGGGAGAAGAAGAAGGAAGGACATTATTGAATGAATGAATTTGATGAATGAATGATTGTCAGTTTCCCGCTCACTGACTTTTGGCTCCCTAAACCCTTTCTATATCAGTCTTCCCTATTTATTCTATGACACTTATTTGGCACCTACTGTGTGCCAGGCCTTGTGAAAGGGGCTCAGGAGCCAGTGGTGCCAGAGCAATGACCCTGGCCTTATGGAGTTGGCATTCGAGTTGGGAGATTGACAAATATCAGGTGGCAATAGGTGTGTTGGAAAAATAAGGCAGAGAAGAGGGGCCCATACTGCTGGGGGAGAGGGGCTGCACTTTTAAATCCAGTGGTCCAGGAAGGCCTCCCTGAGAAGATGATAGCTGAGCAAAGACTTGAAATGGGTGAAGGATTAAACAAGAAGCCATTTGAGAAAGAGCGTTCCTGGCAGAGGAAACAGCAAGGGCAAAGGCCCTGAGGTGAGACTGTTTCTGGCATTTTTACCTCAGGAAGTGGCAATTCCTCACTTTCCCTCATCCCTACACCCAGCCCCTCAGTAAATCCTGCAGGTTCTACCAGCTGAATTCCAAATCCAACCACTTTCTCTGCCTCCACTGTGACCATCTTTGCTCAACTAGGCTAGAGTAGTGACTGCCTCATGGCCTCACTGAACCACACTTTCCCGTCTAACATCTGCTTTGCAATAGCAACTGGGGGATAGTTTAAAGCACAGAAGAGACCATCTTTGCAGCTACGTGGAAAAGTTTTTTGGTTACACCTGGAGTTACAGTAGGACCCAGCAATTTCACTCCTGGTTATAGTCTCAAGAGAAATGAAAAGAGGCATCCAAACAAGTACAGGTGCACACATGTTCATACAGAAATAGTCAGTCACCCCAAGTAGGAAACAACTCTAATGTTCATCAATGGATGCATGGATAAACAAAATGTGGTGGGTTTATTCCAATACAATAGAATATTATTCAGTCATAAAAGTGAATGAAGTTCTGATACATGCTATTACATGTGCAAACCTTGAAGACATTACACTAAGCAAAGAAAGCCAGATACAAAAGATCACATACCATATGATTTCATTTATACAGAATGTCCAGAATAGGCAAATTCACAGAGACAGAAGTTAGATCTTTAGTTGTCAAAGGCTGGGGTGGAGGGGAGTTGGGAGTGACTATTTAAAGGAAGTGGGGTTTTCTTTTGAGATGATGTAAACATTTCAGTTCACACGTCCATCCATTTATCCATCCATCCATGCACCTACCCATCCACCCACACATCCACTCACCTATCCATCCATCTATCCTTCCATCCATTCACAAACGTATTCATCCATCAATTATTCATCCCTCACAACCCACCTGCTCACCCCATCCAATTGTCCATTCTTCCCATACACACTCTCACCTATCTGTTCACTCCTCCATCTGTCCACATGTTCATCTGTTTTCTGTCTTCATCATTTACTGCATCTGTTTCTGCATTCATCTCTTATCTCCAGAGATTTTTCTAGCATCTGACTCCAACCTGCTCAGCACAAGTCCCCTCTTCACCTCCCAATGCTGACTGATCCAACCCAAATTTCAAACCAAATGATGCTTCAAGGCCCTGCGAAGCTCTTGTCTCTCCTCTTACTTTTCCCACTCTTGATCCTAGAAGTTAGTTGGCCCCAGGCACTGTGCCTACTGTGCCCAGTGGGTGAGATGTTCCCAGCTTACCCCTGTGTTCCTGAGGGTCTATGACTGGGGTCCTACTGCCCAAAGAAGAGAGGTGAGCCATGATTACAGGGTCTGGAAAGGAGGAGATAAATAGGAACAGATTGATGCACTGGGCCTCAGTTTCCCTGCCTGTAATGAGGGGATGAACAGTGATGGCCTCCCCCAACATTCTAAGGCGGTTCCCTAAGCTGCCTGAGTGCCATCGTGGGGAAGGGTTGCTTTGCTCTTCCCTTCCTTCCCTGTCACTTATCTACTTAACAGACCTGAGAACCTTGGTCCAGGAAGAGAGGGCCTGCTGCAGGAGGGACATCTGTTAACAGCCCTTGGGGAACCAGGGGTCACCAGATTGCAGCTGTAAGGCCATTAGCAGTCCATCAACCCCATTTCCCACTCTCCCTAACCCCCCACTTTACCTCAGGACCTGCCCTGTACTTCCTGGCAGAGCTTCTGGCCCCTCACACCAACCCCAGCAGGCCTCAGAGGCCTCTGTCAATGGTCACGGTGCAGTCAGCTGGTGCCTGGTCAGAGCTGTGGAGGACAAAGGTGAGGGAGAGCCTGGCAGATGTGACACCATTGCTGGACCCACTGAGCAGGTGGTGAGCACACGTAGAGAGGTATGTCCCATGGGGCAGCAACCTAATACGAAGTCCCCTCTGTCCCTTTGCCAAACAAGAGTAGTGAACCGTTCTCTGCTTTCTCCCCCAAGCCTATGTGAAGCACACTTCACTCAGGAGGAGCTGTACCAGGTCAGTCAGTCAATGAATAAACATCCACTGAACTAACAAACATCAGAACTTGGGCAGGAGGACCCAGACTTAGACTCTCCTAACTGCAGAATTCATTCACTCACCAATAAACATTTACTGAGCACCCATTCTATGCTATGCCCTGGGACGCAGCAGTGAAAGAGGCAAGCATCCAGTGGGGAGACGGAGAATGAACATGTGAAGAAATGAATTAGACAATTTCCTTAAGGATAGTGCCATGCAGGAGATCAAGCCCAGTCACGTGAGACAAAGGTGGGGTGGCCACCGGAGAGAGGAAGAGAGAGGTGAGAGAGGACATAGTGGAGGGAATAGGGGCCCTAGGAGTTTGGATTCTTCTTGTTATGCAAAGGACAGCTGTTGGAGGGACATGACTTGCCTTAAATTTCACAGGATGCCTCTAGCTGTCCTTGGGGTGGAACAGGGGCAGCAGGGAGGCCCATGAAGAGGCTACTGCATGTGTCCTGGCGAGCCAGATGATGGCTCTAACCCGGCTGGGAGAGTGGAGAGGTGGGGATGAATTTGGATCTGCTTGGAGTCTGAGTCACCAGGAATTAGAATCCTCATGAATCTTAGAATTAGACTCCTCTAATTAGAACTAGAATGAGAAGCATTAGAATCCTGGCATTAGAAGCTGGCAGGAAGCTCAGGGGAACCGGATCCATTTCCTATGGCTTCAGCAACCCAGCCCCTCCTCAGCCTCTGCCTGAAGAGCACCTGCCCCCGCCCCCCACCCGACCCAAATATATTAGTGGCCTTAAAGGGCCAGCTGCTGAAAGACTACATCCCCCAGTGTCTCTCTTGCAAGGGCAGCCACGTGACCTAGTCTGTCCCATGCTAAGGGCTTCACAATGTTACTTTATTTGCTTCTCAGGAGGACCTGATAAGACATATGCCATTATTCTCCCCATTTCACAGATGAAGAAACTGAGGCTCAGAGAGGGACTAGATCCTGCCTCCCCTCAGGGCTCGGCCTTGGGGTAGATAGAGCTGGAGAGGAGAGGAAAGGTCTGGCAGAAAGAGCAGTGCCTGACCTAGTATTTTTAGTTGGCTGCCTGCCCTGCCTGCCAGGTGAGGGGAATCAAAGACGGTCTTCATGGGAAGATGAACATAAAGTGATGTCTTAATTGGGATTCTAAAAGAGAAAAACTGTTACAAGTGCTCAATGACTTTATAATGAGCTTACCAGTGCAAGGAGAGAGCCACAAACATTTGCAAAGCTAAAATACGTGTGTGTGATGCTGATGTTGGGGGTGGGGGGAGGGATGGAGGTTCTTTTCCTGGTTGTGAAGAGTCTGCTCAGTGTCTGTGCCAGGAAGGTCCTTTTGTCTCAGAATTCACTCACCTGATGAGCCACTGCTGGAGGAATTTCAGGCATTGTGGGGGACTCTTTGGTGAGGATCCAGAAGCTCCTTGCCCCTGCTAGGTGGGCAAGGGACACAGATGTAAAGAGTTGGGCTGTTGCAGGTGGGGAAAGAGAGACATGTTGGAAGGAGAGACCTACATTTACCTGCCTGGGTCATCACTAGCTCAACACTCTCTGTGGCTCCGCATCACCCTCCTGTAACATCCCAGCTCCGCTGGCCGAGGTGGTCCTCCATGACTTGCCCTGCTGACTCCCCTTAGGCCCTCCCTATGTCCCCACAAAGAGCCACTCTCATTCTAAGCCAGACCTGACAGGTTCCTCCTCCAGGCCTTTGCCCAGGCAGTTCTTGCTGCCTGGACCACCGCCTTTGCTTTTTTCCACAGCAAAAGAACTTTCTGTGGTCTTCCAGGGCCTGGATCGACTTTCTCCTCAGTAAACCATCTTGTGTATATCACATGCCGCAGGCAGTCTCTCTGTGTCCTTGGCTACCTTGGTTAAATCAGTCCCAGTTAGTTCCTCTATTCAATGGGGGTCAGAGTGAAATTTAGGAATTTTGAACTGCCAGAGCTGGGAGGGACCAGGATCTCCCATGCACAGACAGAGGTCATAGGTCTGGAGAAGTTTTCCAGAGGGTCTGGCAGAGATGAGACACTCCCAGGCTCTCTGCCCCACAGAGCCTGGCCCTTGGCATGTGGTCTGGGCCAGCGAGCAAAGCAGACATTACTGTTACCATTTTACACTTAAAAATTTTAATTTCAAACTAATTTTTAAAAACATGATTTTGTCTTCACAAGTATATCTGAAAATGGAACAGTGGCTGGGAAATGGGAACCAGATGGAGAACAATTGCTGGGGGCTCTCAGGAGCTGGCCCCAGGGGCCTCCACTTCTCCATCTGTGAAATGGAGATGCTAATTTTCCCATGGTTCTGTGGCGATGAGGCCTGCAGGAAAGGCTGTGCTCCTATCACAGAGGCTCGGGATCCTGACAGTGGCTGTAATGTCCTGGGGGAGGGGGTGGGTGGAAGTGGCCTTCCCTGGGGCCCTTCCTAACATCCCACCCTGGCCCAGGATCAGGGGTTTGATGCCACTGGAAGCAGTAGGAAAGGAGCAGGCAGATGGAGCCTGGGAGGAAGGAAGGCTGTCCTGAGGCCCATGGTAGCTAACAACTGAAGCGGGAGGCTGCCAGGGGCCCCCACAGCCTGTAACCTTGGGACAGTGTCTCAGTTTACAGGTGGGCAGTGGAGACCTCAGAGGTCAGGGAAGAGAAGAAGGGAGAGGAGGAAAAGCAGAGACTCTTAGCCTCTGTCCTCGTTCATTCATTTACTCATTTATTCATTCATTCATTCCTTTGTTCATTTATTCTCTTGCTCACATCACCCTCTTCTTCCTTCCCTTCTTTATTTCAGTAAATAGTCCCCCTATGTGTGCCAGGCTGCATGTTGAGTGTTGGGGACAATGGGACAGACATTGGCTCTGCCCTTAGGCTCTTCCAGTCAGGATGGGGAGGCAGGCATCTTCCAGGCACTGTGCATGAGAACCCACAGTTACAGCCACCAGCCACCCTGAGGGTCTTGGGGGAAGAGTGGAGGGGCCTTGCCAGCCAGGCTCACTTATCTGCCCCAGAGGCCTCTCCTGCCTCCCTTTTGAAACCTAAGTCCGCGTAGGTCACCCTTCTGCTCAAAACCTTCCCCTGGCTCTCCTCTCCCTCGGAGACCAAGACAAAGGCTCCCTAAAGCCTCAAGGCTCTGCATGACACCCTTGTCCCTATTCCCTCTGCTCAGCCTGGGAATCTGCTGGAATTCACCAGACAAGTCCTACCTCATGGCCTTTGCACATGCTATTCTCTCTGCCTGAGCTGCTCTTCCTCCAGATAGCGTTATGGCTCCTCCCTCAACACCTTCAGGACTTTCTCAATGAAAAGTTTTTAGCCTAAAATTGCAACCCTCCTACTCTGCTTTATTTTTCTTCATAACACTTGACATTCTGATTCCTTACTCAGCTTGTTTATTCCCTGTCTCCTGACAAGCGCAGGGATTCTGTCTGTCTTGTTCATTGTTCTGTCCACAGAAGCTGGCACAGTGCTTGGCACACAGTGGGTATCCAACAAATATTACTTGAATGATGGATTGGTTGGTTGGTTGGTTGGTTGATTGGTTCGTTGGATGCCTACAGTTACCCTGCTTCCGTCTGGACTTGGCTGGAAAAGAGTGTGAAGGGCTAAGAATGGGCAGCTGCCCTCCCTCCTCCTCTGCCCTACTCCTCCACCACGTAAGCCCCAAGGCCTCTGTAGGGTACTATGTAAAAGGTGAAGACCCAGCTAAGCTTGAAGTTTGGGTCTGACTCTGTCAGCAGTGGGAGGCAGAGAGAGGGTTTGTACTGGAAAGGTTGGGGTCAGATGCTAGAAAAATCTCTGGCTATGAGAGATGAGTGAGGAAGCTGATGCTATAAATGATGAAGAAAGGAAACAGATGGATATGTACATGAATCCAGGTGGATGGAAGGATGATGGATGGATGGATGGATGGA
Source organism: Hipposideros armiger (assembly GCF_001890085.2). Classification (NCBI taxonomy): domain Eukaryota; kingdom Metazoa; phylum Chordata; class Mammalia; order Chiroptera; family Hipposideridae; genus Hipposideros; species Hipposideros armiger. The sequence goes on along the minus strand of NW_017731614.1, from coordinate 196,780 downwards.
TGGATGGGTAGAAGACGTATAGATGGACAAATGGATAGAAGACTGGATGAGTAAGTAGATGGGTAGACAGATGAGTAGATGAATAAATGGGTTGATGGATAGATAGACAGATGGGCAAATGAATGAATGGGTCAATTGATGGGTGGTCAGATAAGTGGACAGATGGCTAGGATGATGATGATGATGATGATGATAAAAAGCACCTATTATGGGCCAGCTGAATGGCACGTTGGTTAAGAGTTGGCTTGGGATGCCAGCTGTGAGCAGCAGAGCCCTGGTTCGGATCTTACATTGGGGCCAGTGATGCTGCGTCCTCTACAGCTAAGATGGTGAACAACAGCTCGACCTGGAGCTGGGCTGCCATGAGTTGCCGGTGACGGCGTAAGCTGCAGTGAGGCTGCAGAGGGCTGCCGTAAAGCTACCGTGAGTGGATGGCAGCTGGCGTGAGCAGCCGGCAGCCGGCATGAGCTGCCAAGAGTTGCCATGAGCAGTCGTCCAGTGGCTGGCAACCGATCTGCCTCATCTGGGAAGAACACAATGATAATACCAACATGGGCCAGTGAAGCAACGTCCTCCACAACTAGACTGAAGAACAAAAGGACAGCAACTTGTCTGTTCCCCTCCCCCAATTCCCTAATAAAATCTTTTTTTAAAAAAAGCACCTATTAGTTATTGAATGTGTCCCGAATGCCCTGCCTGCACTTCACATACTCAACCTAATTCCCATTATAATCTGAGGGAGGGATTTATGTCTCCATTTTACAGATGGAAAAACTGAGTCTCAGATGTGGAATGACTTATTAAGGCCCACAGTTGAGGAGAGGTTGAGACCAGATTCGTACCCAGGTCAGCTTAGCCTTCAAGGCTGCCTTGATCTTCAGGACTGACTGGGTCCCCACCACATGAGTGGCCACCTTTTAGTGGCAGGCAACCTGTTTTGGCATCTCCGAAGCTCCTACCAGCTAGCCCCTGTGGGAGGAGGTCTCTGTCAAGATCTATTGGCTCCAATCTGATCTTTACAGCTACATTTGGCCCCAGAGGAGTAAGACAATGGGAGCAGCTCACCCATAATCCTCCACACTGGTACTGGGTGTCCCCACCTATGGGGGAGGGGGTGTGGGTAGGAGGGCAGCTAGCATGATTCACTGCAGACAAAGGGAGCCCCATGATTCTCAGGGTCTGTGCTCTAGTCTACCCCTCTGACCCAGGGCACACTGCTCTGAGCCTCGTTGCCCAAAGGGTAAACGGGTGTCCTAATGTCCAGCTGTCTCACCAGATGTTGGGAATGTACAGTGAGATGAGGAATGTAAAGTGATTGGCACATCATATGTACTCAGCTTCTACTGATGATGATTCCAACCAGCTCCGCCATGTCCTTGCAGGAGACCCTGGGCAAGTCACTTCTCTCTGAACCTTAGTCCTCTTCTCCTTAAAATTGGGAAATGGATCCCTACCTTGGAGCTCTGTTAAGATTCTATTCTTTAAACAAAGCTTTATTTTCCCCAAGCATGTTCTAGGTACTAGGAATACAGCAGTGAATAAAACAGACAAACATTCCTGCATTTGGGAAAGGCAATTAACATAAATAGGTAAAGTACACACCATATTACGTGAGGATAAGTGATATAGAAAAAAATAAAGCAGGGGAAGGGACAATGGAGTGGGTGAGGGGTACTATTTTAAATACAGTATCCAGAAAGGCATACCCCCAAGAAGGGTCAGAGGCTTGAGGTTGGCAAAAAGTGAGCCATGCAGAGGGAGAAAGAGCATCCTGGCAGAGGGAGTAGGAAATGCAAAGGACCTGGGGTAGGCAGGACCTGGTATGTTGGAGGAATAGCAAGGAAGTGTGAGGAGAGGGACAGGAAATAAGATCACAGAGGCAATGAAGGCCTTGAGACTGTGACTGAGCTGGGTGGGTTTGGAGCAGAGGGTTTTCACAAATTCCTAAGGCTGTGGTGTAAGAGGAAGGGGCTGCTTCTTTCCAGCGGAGCCTTTCTCCTGGGCCCTTCAGGGGCTCAACCCTGCCTTCCCTACCCTCTGCTCCATCTCATCCCTGGTTGCCCTTGTGGAGACTCCAGAGAGCTGGTGGTAGTCCCAGACCAACCCCCAGGCACAGGCTAGCATTAGGAACACAAGAGCTTGGGGGGCACAGGCTGGGAGATAGCCCCGGACCTGAGACCCCAAACCGGAGCTCCCGGCTCCAAACATAGGAGGCTGTGGATGGGAAGGAAGGCATGTGTCAGGAAATGGCACCAAGCCCACATTACTGCCAATGTCACCTCTAAAAACTTTATCTTTTCTATTTGGAAAGTTTGTGGTCCAAGTTTTTTCCATGGCAGAAACCCCTAAGGATGTTCATAGCACAGCCAGACTTAAACTGAAATAATAGCAAAATGATAAAATAGTTTTAATAGCAAAATGATAAAAATCCATTTCAACCTTCCCAAATGATGCTGGGGGTGGAGGTATTTCTGAATTTCAGAGTCCCTGAGATTGGTGAGGCTGAAAAGGGCCTCTCCCTGGGACAGGGAGCCCAGTGGTAGGGGCAGTATCAGCCTCGCCCATAGTGAGCTATGTGCTGACACAGCCCTAAATTCCCCATCTTGCTTCCCTCACTGCACCCATTTTGTGCCTAAGCCCTGGCTCTGCCAAAGGCCCAGGAGGGATCCCAGGACAATGTGCCCTGGCTCTGGCACTGACCTTGTGGCCGTGCCTGGATAGGTCTGATCTCTGCACACTCCCTCCATCCCCCCAACACACCGGACAAGCTGAACGGAGCCCCCATCCAGACATTTCCAGGGCTGCTGCTCAGGGATGGAAGGGCCTTGGCTACTTGCACACCTCTTGTGATATGGCACACCTCTTGTCACTACCTCCCAGAGCAGTCATGCCTGGCTTTGAGCTGCTCAGATCTTAGGAAAGGTTGTTCTTTCTTCTGCATTAGTGCAGAGAGGCTGAGCTTTGGCCTCCAAGAAACCTCGGTTCCATTAGCCACGCACACCCCAGTTCTTAACACCAGCCTGTGTTCTTACTGCCCTTTCTGCTCCCATTCTGGACCTTTAGGCACAAGAGACTGGGGGGAACTTAGATCCTGAAACTACTTTCCTCTGGAAAGGGAACACCATTCAGTGGTTAGGAGCATTACTCTGCAGTTGACCACTTCATGGCTATGTGACCTTAGGCTTAACATCTCTGTGCTTCTGTTTCCCTCATCTGTCAAACGGCTAAATGTTCTAATTGGGGGAATGAAGATCTGGTTGGAGAGGCTGCCTGGGGAATTTGGTGCATTGGTCCCAGGGATGAGCTGAAACACCCTGAGGTCTTCAGGCTTCCCCAAGAGGCAGGATATTCCGGGCCCCCGTGTTCAGCCAAGCTCCCAACTTTGGGGATTTGAGGAGGAGCTGCTTTCTTCATGTGTCTCACCTCCCCCATTCAAGAGCCCCAAGGGGACAATCCTGTGCCCTCACCTCCCACCTCCTGTCTTGCTCTCCCAGCTCTTCTTGTCACTCCTCCCCCTCCTCATCTTTTGAGTGCCAGTTTCAGGGGGTGGAGATGGTGGGCTTGCAGGGGCTTTTGGAGTGACCAGAGATTTGGCCAGGGTGCTGGGGAGGGATTGAGCCTGCAGCTGGTGGTGAGAAGGCTCTCTGGGCAGACTTGGAAATTCGTGCTCCAGGAGTGAAGGCATGAGGCCTCCCCAGAGTATGAGGGGGGCAAAGGCACCTGCAACTACAACGCCTTGCCTGGCCGCCCCCGGCAAGGGATCAGACATCCCCACCTTGGCCTGACCCCTCTGAAGTGTCATAGACATACTGGAGTTTGTGCAGGTAGATGTGCAAGGCCCAGAGCAAGGAAGGTCCTGTGGAGACAGGCCCAGGACTGGAGTTGTGCAGTCTTGGAAGGAGGGAACCGAAGGTTAATGGGTCCAGCACTTTCACGGTGCTATCTTTCTGGCTCTTTCCAATGCCTCAGACCCTTCCTCAAAATTCTGGTCTTACATGCATCGAATAGCACATAGGACTTCAAAGGGGCCAGTTATCATAATAGTTAAAAAACACATTTGTGATAAAGTGGAATATGTGCTTCTCTATGGATGCATTGGTGATAAGGTTGAATGACAGGTTTAATCTCAACCATAATTTCAAGCAATAAATGAACACAAATGACATTTGGGGAGAGCTGCAACTCCAGGAGTGGATATGAGCACATCTGTGACTTTTCTTGGTGACAAAGTCCCAGGAACTGCTGATGATACCAGGGTTTGCTGCCTCAATTCACAGTTGAAGGAAACACTAAATTCCAGCTAGAGGTTAGCAAAAATAGTGATATTTTTCCCATTCAAATACATGGACCCGGAGTCCCCTTTCTACGTTTTCCCTGCTCCTACACTCCCTGACAGGAAAAGCGACAGCAAGGACACCAATAACGCCACATTTCATGACCTAACAGTGACAAAGAATGATTGCTGGTCTTTATGGAGGTCTTGTATTGTGCCAGACATTGGGTGCTTTCCCCCCATCTGAGCCTCACCACAGTCCTGCAGTGTAGGCACTAGTGTAGTCCCCATAGTGCAGAGGGATAAACTGAGGCACAGAGAGATTAAGTAACTTTCCCAAGGCACACAGCTTGGGTGTGGGTGTCAGGATTCGAACCCAAGTCTGTCTGACCCCAGATCCTGTGCTCTTACCCTTCCTCCCACTAGAATGCCTGGCACAAAAGTGGGGTTTCATAGATATTTGGCCCATTTAAAGGGTCATTGCTGAATCCTCTTCATTCACAGAGGGACAGTCCCTGGGGCTGGGCTGAGCTGGGCTCTGTGGATTTACAATTGATTCTATATTTATCATCCCCTTCCCTAGGTAGGTTAATGGGTTTTAAATAGAGTTGATACTAATTGCCCCTGTGCTGCGGATGGGCCATCTTGGGGATAGAGTTTACTCCAGCTCTGGGACCAAATTCCTCAACACAGACCAGCACCAAACCTGTGGTGAGGATTTAAATAGTCAGAGATGCAAGTAGGAAGAGTGCTCAGCCAGCCAAGGGGACAGAGTAGGTAAAGGCATGGTCATATGGACCCTATAGCCCTGCTGGGGGAGCCGCGCCGGCCCTTCCTGCCAGTAAATCCTCCTGGTCCATGGCACAGAGCAAGGCTGTCCCCCAGGGGTTTCTGTGATTCAGGTCATCATAGAGTGTTTATTAATCACCACAGACAGGATGGGGTTGGGCAGCTCCACAGGGAGTCCGGAGCAGGAAGGGAAGCGTTCAGGACAGGCAGAGGGGCCTGGGGCTTTCTGGATCAGCCTCCCAGTCTCCTTCCAACAGCTTTGGGTTATTTTAAAAATTAATTAATGTTGGGAACACATGGAATCCTTGAACATGCTATAAAGATACAAACAGCTCACCTCCCTCCTGCTTCCCCTAACTTCCCAGTTCTCCTCCTGGCAGCCAGCTTCCAGTGTCTCTTTCCAGAACATTCTACCAAAAGCACATGGGTGCATACATATTCTGCTTTTTTTAAAAATCCCAGTGATGGCATCCAGTACCGTCTCTTCTGCCCTGTGCTTTTTCACTATGTCTTAGATAACTTTCCCCATTAGAATCATTCAACAAATATTTATTGAGCACCTACTAAGCATTCTCATGGGGCCAGACAGGTCAGATGCCTGTTCTCAGGGAGTCTGGGTCCTCACTTCCTCACAGATGCACTGATGTATGGTGCTGGGTTCACCGCCCCTGGGAATGCTGTGCAGGTTGTTACTATTGCAAATTGAGTAACTTTGGACTTACGTCTTGCTACCAATGTGTAAGCATCTCATGGGATAAATTCCTAGACCTGTTGGGTTGTTGGAAAAGTCATGACGTATTTTTCTGTTTTTTGTTGCAAAAATGCATCATGACTTTTCGGACAACCCAATAGAATTCCCGGGTTAAAGAGCTGTGTCTTCTTAACTTGGCCAGCTGTCACCAGATTGTGGTTGAAAGTTCATGGTTTAGATGTGGTCAGGGAGGTGCTCCAGGCTGGAGGTGGTGCTGATTGGGGTGGAGAGGGAGATGCAGGCAGGAGGTGGGATGTGCTAGAGAAGGGAGACCAGAGACGCCACCTTAGCCCTCAAGGAGCCCTTAGTCTGAGGAAAGGCAGGATTGGAGAGAGACAGTGACTCCGGAGAGCTGTGATGGGGCAGCCCAGGAGGCTGTAGGTGCCCAGAGGAGGAGTGGGATCCAGGCTGGGATCCAGGACAAGGCCTCTTCATTGAGCACCCAATGTGCACCTGTGGTTCTCCTGGGCCCTTCTCACATATCAGCCACTGATTTGTGCAATGAACAACCCCAGGGCCTCCTAGGCACCGGGCACTGTATTAGAGGAGCAGCGTGTCTGTTCTACAGCTGATGAAACTGAGGCCTGGATGCAGAAAGCAAAAACCGACGACCCTGAAATCTAGTCCCCTTTCTCCTTGCTCCCATTCTTGTGAATAGCCCAGGCTGCAGGCATTCCTATAAATAGGAGCTTCTGCCATGATTCCTAGAAATGGACCTCAGGACACCAGAAAGCCTTGTCTACCCTGTCTCCAGGTCGTCAGGCTTTATTATAATAACAAGATAGCTGGACTTAAAAAATTGCTTTTTGTACAAACTTCAGAAGCCCTGAAGCTGTGGGAAGTGCCCACGTGTAACATGAGCCCATACTCTCATTCCTCACAACCCACCAAGCAGAGGACAAGGAGGGAGGCTGAGTTCCTGCTGAAGTCTCCATTGGCTGCATGAGTGAAGGAAGGGTCAGGGATCTGACCAGGTGGACCTGAGTTCAGAGCACTCTGGAAGCAGGTGTAGACATTTGCCTACACACAAAAGTGACTGAGGAGAAAGGTACCCTTTCAGGAAGACACACCACTAGCAGTTTCATCTCCAAAGTTCCAGATGTTTTGCTTTGCTAATGCAAATATATCTGTAGTTTTTCTTAAAATAAATAGGATCACATACTAGGCCCTATTCTGCCTCTTGATTCTTTTTCGGCCGGTAGAGAGGGGAGACAGTGTGTCTTGGCCAATTAACTTTCCATTATCAGACCTTAGAGATCTACCTCATTCTGTTTCAGAGTCAAGCCCATTTCATAGAAGAGGAGACTGAGATTGAGAGCTCCAGCCCTGCCCCCTTGTGAGAAGAAAAGGTAAGGGGTTGGTCATGGGGCAGGTGCTGGGGGCAGAGGCTGCATCCCTGGAGTGATGGTCCCACATAGGGATCTCAGTGGGGATCGCAGGGAGGAGGCAGGCAGTGCCCACTGGAGTGGAGGGGGGCTGGGTAATTGGCCCGATTATCCCAGCTGGGAGGCCTCCTTGGTGGAAGCTATTTTTAACTGTGAGAGAGTCTGAAGTGACTTCCCTCCTTCCCTTTATTGCCTGTCATCCTGGGGCCTGCAGGCCTTGCCCGCCTTCCTGGGAGCTCTGTCCCTTTAGAGGAAGGGAGGAAGTGAAAAAGAAGGGAGGCAGAAGATGACCTTGGCTGCGTCATGCCACAGCATTTATTCCCCACACAGTTCTGCAAGGCAGTTCTCACGTACCCCCTGTTAGAGAGGGGCTTGGAAGAGATTCAGGAGGTCTCAGGGACATTTTGGAGTCCTTTTTACGTCCACCACCGCCACCAGCAGCCCCTTGAGGGCATGGAGAAGAGTATTAGAACCCATCTCAAAAATCTCTGAAGTTAGACAAGGGATTGTTTAGGTTGCAAAACTCAAAAGTCCAAGGTTGGATCTAAGGGCCCCAAAAGAGCATGTCTGGAATCTTGTTTCTCTCAACATCTCAGCTCTGCTCTCCTCTGGATGGGTCTAGTCTCAGGTGGGTTCAGCCTATGTAAGGGCAAAGGAGTTTCCAGCAGCCCCTGAGAAATGGAGCTCCTTTTCCAGCAGATCCAGCCAAAGTCCTAGGGCCGGTCCTCATTGGTTGGCTTCAATCAAATGTCCATTCCTCAACCACTCACATTAAAACCCACAGCCAGGCCTGGGTCAGTTGCCTACTCCTAGTCCCTGGGGATGGTCCCAGCCCCCGTGGAAGCACATGATAGAGAGTATGGGATACAGGTGATGAGTCCCCCAAAAGCAAGGTTCCCAAAAGAAGGGCCTAACCAATGGGAGGACATGGACCACTGATGCTTTTAAAGCTGTGCAGACAGGACAGAAAACTCCAGATACCCAGGAGAGGTCGGATGGCCTGGGGCCTAAAGTGTTGGCCTTCAGCCCCATTGCTGCCCCTTGGCCACCATCAGCCCATCCTCCTGACAGATGAAGCACCAGGGGAGTCTGGGAGGAAGGGTGAAGGCAGCGGGGTGGCTGTCAGAGCCTGTGCATGAGGAAATAAGTCAGCTGGCCAGCTCCAGGCTGAGTGATCAATGCCTACATCCTGACAGGGTGGGAGGGACTCAGTGTCCTGTTTCCAGGGCCGGCAGCCATTCCTGAAGTTCTGCTCTCCTCAGATCAATGCCACAGTGTAAGCCAGGGGCCTGTGGGCACCTGGGGACAGGGAGGGGTATGTGGCCTTGAGGGAGCACCCCTTCGCAGCACTACTGACAAAGGGCCACCAAGGTTTGGCAGCTCACGTCCTCCCAGGCAATTACTTTCACTGCAAGACCTTAGACCCATCTGGGCATCGTTTCTTCATCTACCAAATGGGCTGGCATCTATCTGCCTATCAACTGGAGCAAATACATCATCCTTCATCATGAGTTCATGTAATGGGCATGTAACCTGGAGCTTCGCACAGGCCAAATATAAAATTAGCATCATCCATTGTTACCATCGTTGTTGTTATTCTTGGGGAAAATGGAGTGGAGGGAAGGGACTGGGCTAACAGCAGGACTCCCAGGCCCAAACTGTGCTATGCCACTCACTGCCGGAGTGATCAGAGGCCTCTCCCTCCCTCTGGGCATTGGTGGAATGCAACCCTGCACCTCTTGACTTCCGGGCAGGGTTTTGTGCATCCCACCAGAAATGCATATACTGGACCAGCTTACAGAAATACATACACCTCCACCTTACGAGGGTGGAGGTAAGAGGCAGGGTAAGCCCCAAACCCTGGACACCTGCCTGGAGGAGGATGCAAGGCTTCTGCTGAGAGCCGACCTGTGATCTCCTGGGTCTCTCCATCCTGTGCTTATTTGTTTTCATTCTGCAGATTCACAACGGGCCCACTGCGTGCTGAGCCCTAGCTATGTACACTCTGGACAAATGATTCCTTGCCCTTAACAGAGCCAACATGCCTCAGAGGAGACCAACAGTAAATGAGATGCTTCAGAGAGTGGCCAGTATGGGAAGGAAGTAAAACAGGCCATGGGAGACCCCAGTGGACATTTTTCAAAAGGTGCTGTCTGAGCAGCCCCTGAATGAAGAGCCGTTTGGGGAAAGAGCCCAGCAACAGAAGTAAGCTGGTGGCCTGTGAGGGCCTGGATGGTGGGCCAATATATCTGGAACAGGAATGCCAAGAGAGCGGGGCGAGATGAAGCCAGGCAGGTCCTGGGACTCAGAGACTTTGGGTCTCACGTCTGCCCTGGGAGAGTTTGAACTGGACATGCCATAAGCCCATTTTATGTTTCAAGGGTCTCCTGACTCAGAGACCACAGCTAGAGTAAAATCTAGGTGGGGTTGGAGAAATCTGGGTGGACTCCTGGGAGAAGGTGGCCATTGAAGCCCTGGGAGGATTCTGGGGCACACTGGTATAGCTGCCTGTGGGGCCAGACAAAGAGACACCAGTGAGGGACTATCTGGTTTTCACATCTCAATCAATGATTAATTTATGACTGAAAATGCATCGGCATTGTCATATTGAAACATGAATATTATAAGAGACAGCAGCTTTGAACCTGCTGCCCATTTGGACCAGCAAACTCCATCTAACAGGGCGTCCCCTCCACACTGACAGCTTTGTGGCCTTGGAAGCAACTCCCCTGTTGGGGCTTTTCTTTCCTCAAATGAAGGAATGGTTCCAAACAGGCTGAGGGGCTATTTGGCCTCCCAGCCTGTGGCTCTGAGGATACCTAGGTCAGCAACTGTTTTCTGAGTAGTTATTATGTGCCAGGCCCAAGGCTGAGAGGGCCTGGGCCCCACCCTGGAGGAGAAGAAAGAGAATTTTAGTTTAAGAGGAAGCTGGGTACAGGGACACAGTGGAAAAGGGTTGGGAAGGTATGTATGTTGCTAGAACTCCTACTGCGTGGGGGACATCGAACTCCTTTTCATCTCATCGGCTTCTGCTGTGGCCTCAGGAGAGGTATTATTATCCTTATTGTTGTGGCTATTACTATAACCCCCATTTGACAGAGTGGGACCTCGGCTAGGGGGCTAGGGACATGTCCAGAGTCCCCTCCCACCTCGCCCTGCTCAGCCTCCCCTCAACAGTAGAGGGCAGAGTGGCTGTGGACTGTTCTCTGGAGGGTGGTGAGCCCCTCTGCTCACAGACAGGAAACCCTGGGGTAGGTAGGTGTGTGAACTGGTTAGAGAGACACCAGTGCACATCCCTACCCCTCTGTGCCTTAGTCCCTGCATCTGGCACATGGGCGTGCTCCCCATTGAGAGGCTGGCACCCCACATAGTCCTGCAAAGGGCCATGTGTCCAGGGCCCATAACAGCTGCTCAGGGGATGTGATTATGATTGAGAATTCAGACGTAGCAGGTGGGTCAGGAGGGTGGGATGTGGAGCCTAAAGAGCAGTGGCCTGGGGAGTCAGGCCTTAACCTCTGCAAGGACATTCTTTGCTGGGTGATCTTGGACAAGACACTTTCTGTTTCTGTGAAAGGGGTCTGATAATGGTTCTAGGGAATGGCTCTAGGGAGAAGGTCTGGCTTGCCTTCCACTGGCCCTCTTGGTGAGCAGCAGGGTGGGGGCTATGTGTGTGTAGGGGGGTTAAGGTTGAGGATGCCCTGGGCTCACCTGCTCATCCTAGGAGCTGTTAGACTCCTAGACACAGAAGTATCCCCAGTGTTCCTGTCCTTTACCCAGCCAAGACCTGGTCTCCCAGCTGAGGGGATGCAGCTGGCTCCTCTGGGGGCCCATGATAGGTCGTCACAGGAGGGATGTCTTGGGGCCCATTCCTTCTGGGGTGGAACTGTGCCCTCTGTGTTCTAGAAAACGGGGCAGGGTAGGGTGGGAAGCTGAGTCACTTCCCTCCTTGGTCACTTTGAGGGAGAAGGAGGAAAGGTTTCCTGAAGCTTTTGGTCCCCTGGGAGGTGGGTCTCCAAGGAGGAGGAAGAAACCAGGACACTGTGTGCCAGTCAGGGGCAATGTAGAGGTGTTAGGCTGGAATCTCTTGGGATATCCTTCTCTCCACTGAGCCCTAGGTAGCTGTCCCTGGCAAGAGGGAAGAGCTCTCTTTGGGGGTGGGGTAGAACAGACCTGGCTCTAAGACCTGCCTCCATCTTCAATAGCTCTGTGACAGGCAAGTGACCACCCCTCTCTGAGCCTCAGTTTTTTTACCTGTAAAATAGGGCCAGTGACCCCAGAGGGTCGTAGTGACAATGAAATAATTCTAGCCAGGTCCTTAATACAGAGCCTTGTGTGTATTGAGTGCTCCCCCCCCCCCCAATCATAGCTGTGCTAGGCACTCTGGGTAGACTCTGCACTCACTGAATCCTCACTGCAGCTCTAGGAGGTAGGAAATCTCACTCACTACCTCCACTTGATGATGTGAAAGTGTGGCCTGGAGAGCTGAAGTTACCTGCCTTCACAGCCCATCAGTGGAGGTGGTAGGGTTCAAACCCTAGACAGCATGAGGTTGGTGAACTCTCTGGGTGGCCTAGGCCAGGAGACATCTACTAGCTAGCTGCTGGGGCCAGGTGCCTGGAGCAGGAGCCTGAGGCTGGTAGGGCCTGCAGACAGCTCTATCTGAGCTGCCAGCAATCTGGGCGTTGGCCAGAGAGCCATCCTCCTCAGTTAGAATCCTGCAGCCAGTCTCCCTGCTGTGCAGACACATAATTATATTTCACATTAAAAAGGGAACTAGAGGCTGAGGGGACCAGGGAGCGCTTTCAGGGTTGTGCTCCAAGCACAGACCTGCCTCCTTAGCTCAATTCTGTGGCCCCAAGGTTGAGCATGGGGTCAGATTGGTGATAAAATGGGGTCTCCCTGGGCCAAGGCCCAGCTAGGCAGGTCTGTCTGCCAGGATGAAACGCCTGGGCCCTGCAGGAGGCTGAGAGATCTGAGACCTAGACAATAGGCCCCAGGAGGTTGGGAGGGCAGGGCTCATGGGGACAGGCTGGGAAAAAAGCCTGAACCTCCGGAGGCAGGGGTAGCAAGAGAAGAGGGTCACATGGGATTCAGGTCTGCAAAGAGGGAGAGCAGGGGGAGGAGCACAGAGGAGAAAGCAGGAGATGGGAGAAGCCAAACAGAGCACAAGATGGGAGGGGAAAATGCTATTAAAGAGGGGGTGATGATGTGTGCATATGAATGTGCATGCCTGGTGTGCAAGGGGAAAAGATCCAGTGCGAATGTACAAGCCAAGATCTGTGTGCACATTTGCATATGTGCAGACACTACCCTGCATGTGTACTTATGAGTGTGTATGCACCTGTGCACCTGCAACCATCATGGATGTCAGGGCACGCATTTTGCGCATGTGGATACAGACGCCTGAACTTGTGTGCTGGCTGTGTGCAAGATTCCTTTGCCTGTGTGTGCACTCTCCATGCACCTGTGTGTGCTTGTGTCCCTGGAGGACATGCCTCTCTGTGTGTGTGTGTGTGTGTGTGTGTGCGCGCGCACACACACACACACACGCGCGCGCGCTCGCGCGCCAGTGCTCAAGTGGCTGGTGGTTGTGTGGAGGGGGCATCCCTGGGCTGGGGAGGCGCATAGCTAGGCCAGCGCCCGGGAGGGCGGGGGCAGCAGCCGCGCGGCGCGGGGCGGGCGTGCTCTCGGTGGAGAGTTAGAGGAGTTGCCGAGCTGGGTTCTGGTAGCAGCGGGGCGCGGAGCTGGGTGCGAGCCGAGCCTCAGACTCCCGCCGCCACCTCGCCCTCCATCCTTCTCTCACCGCCTTCCCTGGGCCTGGCCGCTGCCACCGCCTCCCTGGGAACCGGAGCCAGGATCGAGGGGGCTGGTGCGACCAGAGCCGGCAAGGAGGCGCGGGGCGGTGCGGAGCGCCGGGGCGTGGGGAGCGCGCCGGGCCTGCCCGGGATCAGATAACAGCCGGCGGGGGAGGGGGTGCGCCGGCCACGCTCACAGCCCAACCGAAGGACGGACTCTAGCCGCGCGGGCCGGACAGAGCGCCCCGCGCCCGGGGGCGCCGTCCAGGCGCGCTCTCCCGATCCGTGGCTGTACCGGGGCGATCGGCGCCCGGGACCAACGCGCCCCTCGGCATGGAGCGCTCCTGGGTGTTGCCCTGAGGCGGCAGCGGCGATGCAGCCAGCGCGGCGGCGGCCGGGGCCAGGAACGGCCGCCCGGAGCTCGGAGGACGCGGAGCGCGCCGCGCCCGGGGCACTGACCGAGGTAAGTGCGCGGCCGCCCGGCGCACGGACCCCGGGGGCCCGGCTCCAGCTCCCCGCAGGCCCCTTCCCGGCCCGGAGTGAGCTTGAGATGGTGCAGCAACAGGGAAGGTGACGCGGGAGGGTTTTCTTCCCTCTCGTTTTTTTTTTTTTTTCTCTCTCTCTTGGTGAGCCATTGGAGGAAATGCTGACTACAAGCTTTTTTCTTCCTCTGCCATGTCTCCGGCTAAGCCACCAAGGAACTTTGCTCATTGCTAACCTTCGTCCTGGGGGCGCTCCGGGAAACTTTGAGGCGCCTTCGTTTCCTTCTGGCCGACTTGCACGAGGGGGCTCGAGAGGGAGCGTGGGGAGACACTTTCCCGCGCGGCATCAGCCCTAAGCGTGACCTTCCCGGAGATCCCGGGATCAGGGTGGGGGGCGGATGAGGGCGCCGTCTACCAGCGGCCCGCAGGCCCGAGATCTGCGGATCCTTGGAGTCGTTTCGCTTTCTCACTTTCTGTGCTCTAGTGGAGTAAAAATATTCTAGAAATGGTGTTCTCCGCTAGCCAGCGAGCCGACGACTCCAGCCGGAGCTTCTTGCTTTTAGAAATGGGCCTTGACCGCGGAGGAGATGGCCCTGCAGCTAAGAAGCCCCCCTGCGTTTCAGGGCCGGGTCCCTCCCCCCACGTGCTCACTTCTGCTCTGGATGTCCTGGAGAGGGGAGAGGGAGGAGGGAGATGGGGGGAGGGAGGGCAGATGGGGAAGGCAGGGCTCCCTGGAAGGCAACTGGGGTGGGGAGCTCCTGGGAGGGGAGTTCAAAGGCGAGCTGAAGCCCAAGGAGGTGTCTGTGTTGCCTGTTTGGATGGAATGTGCACAAGTCATGTGAATACCTTAAAACCTGTGTTCGGAATGGGAGGGAGGTCACGGGAAATTGTTTCTTTGGAGGTGGTCTTCCATCCTGGGAGGTTCTTCTGCCTCCCTACAGCCTGTACTTGCTGGGACCTGGGGCCACTTGCTCCCCATTTCTTAGAGGGCATGCCCATCCTGAGTGCTGTGCTACCTGTGACCATTTCTACTTCCTTGTTTCCTCCCTCTGCCCAGGCCAGAGCCCTGGAATAAAGTGGTGGGGACCTCCTGCTCCCCAGATCCACATCCCGGAACCCGGGTTCACAGGCTCCATCTCCCTGGAGCACAGAGGCATCCTCAAGCCTCTGAAATCAGCGGCCGCCTCCTCAAAGGTGCCAACCCAGAAGGCATTATAATGCCTTCCATCCTACCCCTCACCCCCTCCCTGAAGTGCCAAAGGAAAGCTATCCTGCCCCCCAAACCCAGTCTCACCTTGTGCTAGGTTGCTCCAGACCCTGGACCACCGCCATGTGGCCAGAGAGTAAGCGAGAAGATCCCAGCCCTGGGCACTGCCACAGGAAGCTCATAGTCTTTTTGTGGAGTATTACCTCTTCTGTTCTGAGAAGAGCATCCCTGTCCCATGCTGGGACTCTAAGACTCCTCAGCAAAGTCTAAGGCTTTCTGGTGGCCCCTCCCCTGCAGCCAGGGGACTGGAGTTTGGCAGTTCCAAGAGGGAGACCTTGGAAGGGCTCCCATCACGTGGGTCCAGGACCCATGAGGGAGAGCAGGGTGCAGAGGAGCAGGGGCTTGCTTGAGCACACCTGGGGACAAAAAAGGGGGCTCCAGTGTGCTTTACAACAGGGAAGGTCCCTCTTCTCCACTGGAGCACTACTGAGTGTATACAGTGGGCGCTCTAAATACTAGGTGTTGACACAGACTTGGCAGTCAACTAACTCCAAGTCCCCCACCACCTCCTTGTCCCTCTCTCCCTGTGAGGGCACAGCAGAACCGCCTCCCCGACCCTGAAGGGGATGACCTTTCTCTTGGGGGAAGGGGCAGAGCCTGAGTTTGTCAGCCCATCCTGTAGCCCCCCATGACCAACTGCCACATCAGACCCCCGTAGGGCTTTGAGTTTGCTCAGGAGGGAGCCCCTCTAGATGAGTGCCTGGTGGAGGGATGTTCAGTGAGCTGTGCTGTGCTGGGAGGAAGAGGTACCCAGAGAAGGGCAGAGTCTTGTCCAAAGCCCCACAGCAAGTCAAGGGTTTGAGCAGAAGCCCCCACCTAGTTCTTCCCTGCCAGGCTCCTGTCCCAGGGCCAAGGCACCCCTTCCTTCAAGTTTGCTTTGCCCCCAAAGCAGGACAAGGTAACATTGGTGGCCCTGTGGCAGTGAACTAATAATAATGGCAATGGCAGTAGTTATAATAGTAACGGACAGCAGCACTCTGCAGCACTGGGACTGGTTCTGCCTGGGGGCAGTTTGCCCTGGCCTGACTAGGCCTCTGTGCCTTGGGCTATAGCATGGCATCCAGAGGCCTTGGCACACGTCTGGAGTGGAAGCAACTGCATCGTCACTCTCGGCAACCTCTGTGGCCCTTGCCTGGTCCCAGGTTGAAGGGTGCTGGTGCTCCCTCAGAGGCCACCTGATGCCCACCCTCAGTCCTGCTGCTTCCAGGCCCAGCTCTGGGCTTGGCCACCCTCTCACAGGTGCAGCTGGTGTTTGTTGCTGGGTTCCCGCCAGGGCTTTGCTTTGAGCAACACATGGGCACACCTGCCTCTCCCCTGGGGCCTGCAACTGGAGCACTGCCACGGGCTGGCACAGAGGAGAGGCTGGGAGGAAGGCAACTTGTGGGCAGTAGGAGGAGTGGAAGCTAGGTCCACACTTGGAAGGTGTGGTTGGTGTGTGGGCTTAGTCCCAAGGGATGGCTGCACCAGGGGAATTGGCAGCATGATAGGGAGACAGAAAGGGCTGAAGATGAAAGCCAGCCTGAAACTGGGCAATGGGCTGGGCAGGGAGGCTAGAGGCTTCAGAAGAGCTTTGGGGTGGAGTTGGGGGGCTGCATCAAAGCAGGCAGGCTTTCCAGAGGAGCTGGTGCCGAGGGCAGGATTGGAGCCCTTGCTGGGCCCTGGCTGAGGACCCAGCTCTATGCCAGCTGATTTAGTTTCCTAATGGTCTGCCAGTGCAGAGGGTGGCTTTCGCTCCATTGTACAGATGGGAGATTTGAGGCCCTGGGAGGGACTGGAACCTACGCCCCTCGCTTCCAGAACCCTGGAACTCTCCCAGAGACAGCTGTATCTTCCCTCATTCCACAGACACCCCGCCAGGTGCCTTTGTGTGCCAGGTTGGCTGTGGGACCGCCAGAATGACATGGCATCCCCTCCTGACACCCCTCCACCCCGGGCTGGTCCTACACAGGCCCTAGTGCAACTCCCAGGTTGCTGTATCCCTGGGACCTAGTGAAGGCCTGAGATGCAGTAGGTGCTCAGAAAATGTTAGTTGGTCCGTGTCTGGGCTGCTTTCTTTGGCTACAGAGGCCACAATGGGGCCTTGCTGTGCTGGCATGAGTTGTGGCTGGTCGTGAACTCTGGGGTGACTGTGAGCTCTTGGGGTGTGGCCCTGGCACCCCAATGCTTAGCTGGGCCCCAGTGCAGTGTCTGGCGTACAGAAGATGCTTAATAAACCAGTGTTGAATAAATGGAGACCTGGCTCCTGCCCTCAAGGATCTTAGCATTTAGGAGGAGACTTCCGGGCAGACAGCTAGGGCGGGCAAGGCTTCTGGTGTGACTGTGGCTGAGTCACTTCTCCTCTTGGGCCTCAGTTTATCATCTGTGAAGTGAGATTGAAACCCCAGCTGGGGAGCCTGCTGAGAGCACACAGGATGGGAGAGTAGAAATGTGAGCCTCTTTGTGTGCCTCTGGGCATGGGGTCTCAACAGAAATAGGGGTGTGTAAAGGGGGCTCCATGAAGGAGTGGGATGTGAGTATTGGTGGTGCCAGAGCCTTGGGAATTCGTCATTCCAGTCCAGCCTTCCCTTTGACATGTAAGGAAAGTGAGACCCACAGAGGATAGGTGATTTGCTGCAGAAAAAGAGGGCCTCAAACACAGGCCGCCTGCTCCTGCTGTGTCCTCTATACCCCCTTCCCTACCCACTTCCTCCACCAGCTCCCTGATGTGCCACAGCTCAGGTCTTCCTGCCTGGCTGCTGAAATGGCAGTTGTAGAGGCAGTGAGAGGCTGCGGGGACCTTAGGGACCCCTGGTCCAGCCCCTAACTGGCCTTTTGTAGCACTGGACACAGTTCTGTTTGCATGGCCAGATAGCAGTGGAAGCCCCCTTTTTAGTGGCCTCAGGGAGCAGGTCTGCTGTGGCTGTGCATTAATGCTGCCACAGACTCAGTAGAAGGGGCCTCCTAGATCCTCCTGGGGCCACCTCCCCATTAGTTTGGACTGAGCTCTTTCACCTCCTGGGGCAGCTGAAGCCTCTCCCTCCTCTGCTCACCAGTGGTCTGGGCCTCTCTGGAGGACTCAGGCTTGGAGAGGGGCTAGGGAGTTAAAAAAAAAAAAAAAAGCTCTTAGAGTGGACACTTTTGCCAGTGCCACCCCCGGTCGTGGTCGCTTAAGCACCAAATATGTACTTGATACACTCTGGGTGCTTTAGTCTCGGAACAGCCCTGGGCTCAGGACCCTCCCATGGCTCCCCTGTCACCCAGAATAAACAGCACACTCCTCACTGCGGTCAGTCCACAAGACTCTGCACAGCCTGTCAGGCCATCCCTCACCTCCCTTCTTACTGTGCCTCCAACACACCAGGTCTGCTCCTGCCCCAGGGCCTTTGCTTGCTGCTCCCTTTGCCTGAAGCACTCTCCCCCAGATCTCCACTCAGCCCCTTCCCTCACCTCCTTCAGGTCTTACCCAAATGGCACCTCCTCCATGAGGCTTCTCCTGGCTGTTCTGGATAACAAGGTGGCCTCCCTTTTTCTGCAGTCCCTATCCTGCTTTTTTCTTCTGTAGAACTTAATGCCACCTGCCACGTTATATTTTATTTGCTTATCTTGCTTACTGCCTGTTCCCCCTGGAATGTAAGCTCCCCAGGTGCATGGGTTTTGGTCCGGTTTGCTCACAACAATGCCCACAGTGCTACAGCAGTGCCCAGTGTATACAGGTGCTCAGTTTCCATACATGGTGCCCAACACATAGTGAGTGCTCAGTAGCAGTGGTAGCCAGAATTATTGCCCCATTCTGCAGATGAGAAAACTGAGCCTCAGAGAGGTGACATCACTGTCCCAGAATCATAGAGCTTGTTGGGCCTGACATTCAGACCTTGGCTCTGAGCTCTTGGCCTGCCCTCTGTCTGTGTGAGGGGGAGGGAATTCGCATTTATTTAAGGCCCCTACTCTGTGTTGAGCTCTTTCTGTGACCTCACCTGCTTCAAGCTCTGAGTCTGCTGTGTCCCTGGCACTTGGCCTACTTCCAGCTTAGAATGTCCCCACCACACCCCTTCAAGGGGCAGAAGCTCTTTCCATTGCAGATCTGGGCAAACTGAGGCACAGGAAGTTGCGCCTCTTAAGTCTCATCTGCCCTCCCACCCCGGGGGACTGGGGTGGCTCAGGGCTCAGTGTCCCCACCTTTGCCAGTTAAGCATTTTCAGGTGTCCATTGGCCATTTGTATTTTGTGTCAGTGTGTTTTACCTCCCCTGGCCAATCCCTTTTTGAATATAACACCCAGGTTAAATTTTTTTTTAATATTTGCCATTTTCAACCATAGCAACTTCCCACTTTAAAAAGAACCTACATGCTTCCCCTTTCCATTTGCTCCTGATCTTCCTGTCGCCTCTCACAGGGCTTACTTGAGCAGACAGGTTCCAAGAATCCGAGCCCTGGCCAGGGCTGCTGGGTTCCACCAAGTGCTGGCTGGGCCTCTCTGGTGGATGCGACCCTGGCAGGGCACTGTCTCTTGAGGCTCACTTCTGGGGCCAAAAAAGGACCAGAGAGAACCTTTGGACATGAGAACCAGAATTGTGTCCAACTCACTCACGGCTTTTACCAGCCTCTGACCTGTCGTCCCCACCCTGTGAGGGAGTGTGCTGGGGGAAGGGTACAACATGACATCTCACTGTGGGAGTGGGCAGTCTGAGGCCCAGAGAGGGACAGTCACAGCCAGAAGTGGCATGACTTCTTACTTAGAAGCAAGGTTGCGGGCAGCGGAGGAGACCCTCTGCGCCCTCCAAGCCTTCTCAAAGTTGTTTGGAGACTTACTTAGGAAGCTGGGGCTGGGAGGAAGGAGCCTGTGGAGATGGGGAGGTGCTGAGCTATGTGTATGTTTTGTGTGTCTGTGTGTCTGTGTGATGGAAAGGCTAAAAGATCAAGGGCAGGGGAGGTCGGAAGTGGGGGCTGTGTGGCTCCCAGCCCCTGCCCACCTCCCTCCCCTTCCAGCTGCAGCCTGAGCCCCCTGAGCTGGCCACTGCATCCCTACAATTCTCCAGCACTTAAATAAAGAATTAATCACTGCCAGCAGCTGGTGTTCTGGGTGGTAGCTGCCGTGCCACTCCACCCCGCCCCCCAACTGTATGCCTCTGGGCTCTTGGTTCCAGGCCCAGGCCAGGCCAGGCTTTCACTCAGGCCTGTGGGGGTCCAAGGAGGACTGAGGAGGGCTGCAGGAGGCTGGCCCCATCCCTTCATGGGACTAGAACTTGGCAAGACCCAGAGTGTGTGGGGCCTGGCTGAGTCACATGGAGGGCAGAGGCAGATGGACTCCTGGGGTTCCTGAGGGTGCTGGGATTCCGGGGCAGGTGAGGGGTCCAAAAGTGGGCGTTGTGGAAGCAGGGTGTGGACAGGACCTGGGAACCCCCCTGACACACTACTTTCGGGACCAGCACCTGGGAATCTCTTGTCTTGCCGGCCTCTCCCTTCCCTTCTCAGAGAGGTCTCACTTGTCCTTCACGTTTTCAGCAATTAGCTTCTGAGCACATGTGCTGTGCCCCTTGCCAAAACTGGGGGCTGATGTCTGGATAGGTGGGGAGGAGAAAAGAAACAAGTAAACAAATTCATAAGGAAGTACAGGCTTCATCATATTCTTTTGTTAATTATTACAATTTTTAATAATGATTGTTACATGTTCATGGTAAACCATTAAACAATTGTAAGGGTTTAAACAAACCCTGTCTCCACCTCACCGCTTTATGTTCTTGAAGTGCCCATCATTAGAGAAACTTCTGGATTGACTGCTTATGCAAACATATGAATATAGCTATGTAAACATGCCAACATCTATAACTCCCTTTCTCTTCTCTGCCTTTCTTTTTACCCCCCATGGGATCACTCCACCTGTGCTGCCCCTGTTGGTGCCCCAGCAGTCTGGACCCAGGGACTTCGTCCTCTCTCCCTTGGTGGGCACCAGGTTGAGGCTGCACCACAGACTCTCCAGGTCATAGACTCTCGGCTATGAAGCCTTTGAATGCATAGAGCCACCAAAGTGCACAGGTCATGGATTCTTTGAATCGTGAAGGCGTAGCCTCTTTGAGATGGAGAGCCTGAAATTGTAGAATTGGCTCATTTGAGCCCCGGGAGAGGTGCTGAATTGTTGCCAGGGCACCTCCTTCCTCAGACCCCTGAAGTGAACAGTCGAGATCTCTTGGCCCCCACCCCCAAAAATTCTGGTTTGGAGGGTCTGGGATAGAGCCTAGGAATATACATTTTTTAATCCCCCCAATAGCACAGCCCCCAGCCCAGCCCCCTGCGGGGAAGTCATCCTGCTGCAGTCAAGCTCCCTGACCCTGGAGCAACCCTCAGGGACCACTGAGCCAATCCAGCTGCCACTCAGTGCAGTGTAAACAAATAAGAGCTGCCACGAAGATACTCATCTCCATTACTTGCTCCTTTATGGTCTTCAGATGGGGAGAAGGCCTCTGTTTGGGGGAACTGGTCACCTCGGATTCATCTCTGAGCTTCTCCATCTCAGGTGCCCACCACCCTGTCATTCCTTTAACCTGGTTTGAGCCAAATCAGACAGACAGTCCCTGCCTTGCTCCACCAAGGGTCCCTGGTTGGAAAGGATCTGATAGACTAAGTTGAGAGAAGTGTTAATCACCCCTGGTGCTCTTCTTCCATTTCCCTATTTGTGAAATGGACGTGAAACACCAGACTCCCATCTGAGCATCCATTTTCTCATCACCTTTTGGCTTTGGTTCTGTGGGCAGGGCAGGGCAGGGCAGGGAGCTTCCTCTCTCCCTGCTCCCCCACCCTCTGCTTTGTAGGCCGGAGGCACAGCCATGTCCATTACCTTGGCCTGCTGGGCCTCAAGCTGTCAGCAGCACCTGTGTGGCTGGGGCAGCCAGACTCCCTTGTCCTGGGTCCTGGGAGCCTTCAGGACCACTGGCGGGGGTGCCCCCAGAAGTCCCTGGGGCAGTCGCAGAGTGGCCCAGCCCCTCCTTGGGGGCTGCTTAAAGGAACAGACCCTGGCTGCCCTCTTTCTTTCCTCTGCTGGCCCTGGCAGCCCCAGCCTCAGAGGCAGCCTTGGGACCTGGCCCTGATCCTACAGCAGATGCCCTGGCCCTGAAGCTCCAGGGCCAGGTGACCTGGCTCTGGGCCCCGTCCTGACCCAGCTGCCCTTTTGGCGGCCTCAGGACCAGCTGCAGCTGGGTGGGCCCCAGGGGTTCTCCACTTGTTCTGCCACAGATCAAGGTCAGGTAGACAGGGTGTGGTTGGGGAGTAGCACCCCTGGGAACTGTGACTTGATGAGCCTGTGGTCTCAGTTTCCTCATCTGTGAAATGGGAACTCCAGGAGAAAAGGGTTGAATGAATCCATACACTTGACATTTTGTCTGGGGTGTGGAAGAAGCACTGGGGCAGCATTCTGGGGTGGCAATCAGTTAGGTCCAGAAAAGAAACAGAGGTGGGATGGTGAGGAGCAAATCGGGCCATGTAGTAGTTTCCCTTGGCTGCCATAACCAATGACCATAAACTGGGTGGCTCAAAACAGCACCGATTTATTATCTCTCAATTCCGGAGGTCAGAAGTCTGAAATCAAGATGTCGGCAAGGTTTCTTCCTACTGGAGGCTCTGAGGGAGAATTGTTCCATGCCTTTCTCTTGGCTTCTGTGGCTGCTGGCAATCCTTGGTGTTCCTTGGCTTGTAGACACATCCTTCTAATCTCTGTCTCTGTCTTCACATAGCCTTCTTCTCCCTTTGTCTGTGTCTCCGTCTTCTCTTATAAAGACACTTGTCATTGGATTTTTGGGCCCATACTAAACCAGAATGATCTCATCTGCAGATCCTTAAGTTAATTGTATCTGCAAAGACCTTTTATCTACCCTATCTTGCTGTATATAATGTGCACCCACGTTTTTGGCCAAAACTTTCAGGGAAAAAAATCTTTCATTTTAACTTTTTAATTCAAATTTTTATTTGTTTACACTTGTTTTTTGTTTTATAAAGGACTTTTAGCATTTATTTTTAATATATTATGGTACAAGAAATTTTATGTACTGGCAATAAATTTAGGATATTTATGCATCATAGAAGGCCAAGAACTCTTCGTCATTGCAAGTTCCTCGTAAGTTCAACAAAAGCGATTATTGTATTCCATGGTATTATTTTGTATATGGATATCATTATTGATTTCTAGAGTTACACTTTTAGCTCATAAGCATAAATAAAAGAATTAAAAATGTTTATATAGATATGGAATTGTTACTACCCATGTATAACGCACATCCTTATGTTTCCCTCACAAATTTGGTCAAAAAAGGTGCACATTATACAAGGCAAAATATGGTAAATAAAGTCACATTCACAGGTTCCAGGTGGAAAATTTTTGGAGGGCCATTATTCAACCCATTACACATGATCAAGCTGAATAAGCTGCCTTGTATCCTGACTTTTTCTTTTTTTAAAAAAAATATTCTATTTTAGCAGCCCAGGCTGAGGGTAGGCTCCTCAGGTGTCTGGGTTTCCCTGCAAGCTCAATGTTGTTGGAGGCAGGGAGCTGGGTTCACTCCTGCCAGCCTCCCAGCCACGGCCCCCTCCCTGGGCTGCCAGGCAGTGTCCCCCTGGAGATGGCTGGTGCATCAATGAACCACTGTCATGCCCTGGCCTGATGCTGTGTGGCCTGAAGATCCTGGGTGTCTGTGGCCCCCTCCCTTGGCTCCTGACAGGCATCAGAATATTTGGGGGCTTCAGCAAAATGCATACCCTGGTGGTGAATTCAGCTGCCCATGGTGTCACCGGGTGCCTTTATTTCTCTAGAAGTGGCGTGACATTTTGCTAAGACTTGGCACTCAACAATAATAATGAAAATGACTGTTCATCCGGTGCCTTCTGGTGCCAGGTGCTGTGCTCAGTGCTTTCCCGAACATCATCTCATTTAATTCTCAAAACATCCTGACTGCGTGGGGAGCAGGGCTTGAGAGAAGAGGCCACTGAGGGAGGCAGGCAGCCAAGCCGCCTTTGGGGAGTAGCACCCCTGGGAACTGTGGTGCTATCGTGCCCTGGCCTGACAAAGATGCCTTATGAATGGACCTGAGTTTCTCTCCAAAGGCACAAAGTCTTTTAAGAATACCGTGAGTTTTTGTTTATTTGTTTGTTTTGTTCCTTTGTTGCTGTCAGTTTTATATCCCACATGTCAGTGAAATTATGTGGCTCTTGACTTTTTCTGTGTGACTTCTTTCACTTAGCATAATAATCTCAAGATCCATCCATTTTGTTGCAAATGGCAGTAATTCAGTTAGCAGAGGGTAAGGGGGAGGGAGGGTGGTAGATGAGAGTAAACAGGGTCAAATATAAGTGATGGAAGAACTGACTCTGGGTGGTGAATACAGAATGTGATATATAGATGATGTATTACAGAATTGTATACCTGAAACCTATGTAATTTTACTAACCATTGTCACCCCAATACATTTTAATTAAAAAGAAAAAAAAGAGTGCCATGGGCCCTGCTGGACTCTCCCTTCAGGGGAGGTGGAGACGTCCTGCGCTGAGGATCCAGAGATGTCTATGAAACATCTCTGACATGGAGTTTCAGTGTTGGATATGAGCCAGGTTGGCCTGGATTTAAATGGACATGTCCCCCTGTACTTGCTGTGTGACTCGAAGCAGGCAACTTGACCTCTCTCAGCCTAGCTTCTCTACTCTGAGAAATGGGGCTATCTACTCCATTTAAACTGTGAGTGTGCATGCCAGGTGCAAGAGCTATTGCAGAATTCTAGATGACAGAGGGCTCTGAGGCCCAAATGGGGAGAGACTGGTAGAGCTGATGCCAACATTGAATGGCCTGCAGCCCTCCATTCCCTGTGCCAAAACATGGGTCTGGTTCAATCTTCTTCATTCTTACCCTCACAAGACTAGGCTAGAAAGACCAACCTTTGCTTGAGCATCATGCAGAGGGAAGGCTCATGCAGAGGGAAGATTTCAGCTAAGGTCTTGCTAACACTCTCAGGATGGGGATCCTGCCCCCTTTGTCCATTTCTTAGAGATGGGGCTTTTGTCTCCCCATCAGGCCCATGTCCTGAGAGCCTCCACCCTCCCATGACTGAGTTCTGTGCTTTTGTAGATGTGGAGGTAGGTGTGTCAGGCTGTCCATGAACCTGTCCATAAATATTGTCTGATGCCCCAGGATATGATGGCACTGGCTTTCCTGCTTGGGGGAAGAATGGAGCTGTTGATCACTTATTTATTCATGCACTTATGCATTTAACTTTGGATCCATGTGGCCTGAGTAGAATTCTCTGAAGAGAGTGGGTTGCTGGAGGTGGCAGAGCAGAAAAATCACCCAAGGGAGGGGACTCTGGCCCCTGACCCCATGGAAGGCTGCTGTGGCACCAGTGCCTCCCAGGGTGAGTATCCAGCCAGCAGAAACCATAGATAGCCCTTCAGAGCCATCCCTGGAGCCCTAGGCAGGTGCTAGGGCAGAGAGATCCCTTGCCACTTGCCTCGTGAGCCCACCCTAGCCCTCCTGAGCACACACGGAGAAAACATTAAAAGACACGGATCCCTGAGCCGAGTTGCAGCACTCTGCTACTCAGCCCTCTGCCAAGTGGCCTTACAGACCCCTCTCACTCCGGGTCATGCTTCCAAGCTTGGGGCACTAGCCCCAGAACCACTCTCTTTCTCCCCATTCCAGAACCTGCCCCCTTAGTCCTGGGGCCCCACCTTTCACACCAAGGTTCTAGATTCTCAGCTAACAGTGTGGCCTCCTCTTTCACAGGGAAAATAAAAAAAGAAAACTTCCACTTGCTCCCACCACAGCTACCCATGTCCTGACACCTGCACCCCTCACTGTTCCTTCCTCCCTTTCTTGTGGATGGATTGTTATCCCTGCCTTCTGTCTTGGGATACCACTTCTCTTGCCTACTCCAGAACATTGCTGTGGCAAGTCTCTCTCTCTCTCTGCTGGACACTTCTCTACACCCTGCACCTGTTTGTTCCTGAGGTGATTGTTAAAAGCCCATTGTGGGCCTGCATTCTCTCTGAGCACAAGGACACTCTAGGGGACAAAACAAAGCCCTACCAAAATACATTAATGATAAAAACTCTCAGTAAAGTAGGACTAGAGGGGAACTTTCCTAACTTAATAAAGAACATCTACAAAAAACCTATAGCTAACATCATAATTAATAGTGAGAAACTCAAAGCTTCCCCACAAAGATCAGGAACTAGGCAAGGATGTCCCATCACACCACTCCTTTTCAGCATCGTACTGGAAGTCCTTCACAATGCAGTTAAGAAAAGGAGTTAAAAGGTATACATATTGGGAAGGAAGATATAAAATTGTCTTTCTTTATATATGACATGATTATCTATGTAGAAAATCTGAAAAAATTGACAAAAAGAAAACAACAACTCTTGAAACAAATAAGCTATTTTAGCAAGATTGCAGGATACAAGGTTAATTTACAAAAGTCAATCGCTGTCCTATATGCCAGCAATGAACAAATGGAATTTGAGATTAAAAATAACACCATTTACATTAGCCCTCCCAAAATGAAATACTTAGGTATAAGTCTAACAAAATATGTACAAGACCTATATGAGGAAAACTACAATAATCTGATGAAGGAAATCAAAGAAAAACTATGTAATTGGAGAGATATTCTGTGTTCATGGTTAAAGACTCAATATTGTCAAGATGTCAGTTCTTCCCAACTTGATCTACAGATGCAATACAATCCCAATCAAAATCCCAGTGAGTTATATTGTGGATATCAATAAATGGATTCTAAAGTTTATAGAGAGGCAAAAGACGTAGAACAGCCAACACGGTATTGAAGGAGAAGAACAAAGTTGGAAGACTGGTAATACCTGACTTACTGTAATGCTACAGGAGTCAGGACAGTGTGTACTGGCAAAAGAATAGACAAATAGATCAATGGAATAGAATAGAGGGTGCAGAAATAGATCCACATAAATATAGTCAATGGGTCTATGGATCTTTGACAAAGGAGCAAGGCAATACAATGAGGCAAAGATAGTTGTTTCAACAAATGGTCCTGGAACAACTCTACATCCACATGCAAAAAAATAAATTTAGACACAGGCCTTACACCCTTCACAAAAATTCCCTCAAATGAATCACAGACCTAACTGTAACATTCAAAACTATAAAACTCCTGGAAGATAACATTGGAGAAAACCTAGATGACCTTGAGTATAGCAGTGACTTTTTAGATAGAATACCAAGGCAAAATCCATGAAAGAAATAATTGATAAGTTGGAATTTTTTTAAATTAAAAACTTCTGCTCTGTGAAAGTAATTGTCAAGAGAATAAGAAACCACAGTGGGAGACAATATTTGCAAAAGACACATCTGATAAAGGGCTGTTACTCAAAATACACCAAGAACTCATAAAACTCAAACAATAGGAAACAAATGGCCTGATTATAAAAAATGGGGCAAAGACCTGAACAGACACTTAGGCAAAGAAGATATACAGATGGCAAGTAAGCACGAAAAGGTGCTCCACACTATATGTTATAAAGGAAATAAATGCAAATGTAAAGGAGATACCACGACACACCTATTAGAATGGCCAAAATCCAGAGCACTGACATCAGCAAATGCAGCCGAAGTTGTGGAGCAACAGGAACTTTAATTGCTGGTGGGAATGCAATATGGTGCAGCCACTTTGGAAGAAAGTTTGGTGGTTTCTTACAAAACTAAACATATTCTTACTACCCAGCAATCACACTCCTTGGTATTTACCCATGTTTATAGCATCTTTTATTCTTACTTGACAAAACTTGGAAGCAACTAAGATGTTCCCAGTAGGTGAATGAATAAATAAATGGGTACATCCAGACAGTGGACTATTAGCACTGAAAATAAATGAAATATCAAGCTATGAAAAGACATGGAGGAACCTTAAATTCAGATTACTGTGTGAAAGAAGCCAATGTGAAAAGGCTACATGTATAGGATTCCAACTATATGATACTCTGGAAAAGGGAAAACTATGGAGACAGTGAAAAGATCAGTGGTTGCCAGGGGTGGACAAGGGGAGATGAATAGGCAGAGCACAGAGGGTTTTGAAGGCAGTGAAACCATTCTATATGATACTATCATGGTGGTTACAAGTCATTATACATTCGTCCAAACCCATAGAAAGTACAGCACCAAGCGTGAACCCTAAGGTCAACTATGGACTTTGGGTGATGATGATATGTCAATGTGGGTTCACAGATTGTAACAAATGTCCCACTCTGGTGAGTGATGCTGATAATGGGGGAGGCTGTGTGTGTGGCATCAGTAGGTATGTGGGAAACCTCTGTACCTTCCCCTCAATTTTGTTGTAAACATAAAACTGTTCTAAAAAATAATCTTGGAGAAAAAAATGAATCCCTGCTCTCACATGTCAATAGGTGACTGAGCACAGACTCCTGAATAAGTGACCACAGAACATGTGAGAGGAAAGGGGACATCTGAGCAGGGATCTGCATGGAATCAGGGAGGAGCCAGGAGGATATCAGAGCTGGGATGCCCAGGGAGAGGCCAAGGGTGGATGGTGCTCCTTGGGCTCAAGGACCAGCCTGGAGAACAGAACATCGGGGCTGGAGTAAAGGGAGAAAGGAGGGAGCCTTGCATAGGGCCCAGAGGCGGTGCAGCGTTCTCATATTGTTTCTTTCTTACAGCAACAAGCATTTGTTTTCCACTGCCTGGTAGGTGGCTGTGGCTGTACTGAGTGGGTGTGAAGAGTGGGCTTGGATCTGTCAGGTTGCAGTGGGTTCAATCTCTGTTAAGTGTCTCCTCAAAAACAATTTTTTTTTAGGTTTAAAGTGAACCTTTCAGCGGCATTTAGTACATTCACAATGATGTGCAACTAGTACCTCTTACTCTAGTTTCAAAACATTTCATCACCCCAAGAGGAAACCCCATACCATCAGTAGTCACTCTCCACAACCCATCTCCCCAGTCCCTGGAAACCACCAATCTGCTTTCTGTCTCCGTGGATTTGCCTCTTCTGGACATTTGTATACATGGAACCACACTGTATGCGGTCTTTTGTATGTGTCTGGCTTCTCTCACTTAGCAGAATATTTCTGAGACTCATCCATGTTGTAGCATGGGTCAGCACTCGAGTCCTTTTGATGGCTGTGATGTCCCACTGTGTGGATGCACCACGTTTTGTTTATCCTTCAGCAGTTGATGGATGTTTGGGCTGTTTCCACCTTTGGCTGAAGAATAATGCTGCCGTGAACATTTGTGCACACAGTTTTGTTTTGTTTTGTTTTGTTTTTAAGATTTTATTGGGGAATTGGGGAAGGGGAATAGACAAGTTGCTGTCCTTTTGTTCTTCAGTCTAGTTATGGAGGATGTCGCTTCGCTGGCCTATGTTGGTATTATCATTGTGCTCTTCCCGGGTGAGGCAGTCGCTCGTCAGCCATTGGACCGCCATTCACAGCAGCCCACTGCAGCAGGGGCTGCAGCCTATGCTGTCACTGGTGACTCACGGCAGCCCAGCTCCAGGTCAAGCTGTTGTTCACCATCTTAGCTGTAGAAGGCACAGCATCACTGGCCCTAATATGGGATCAGAACCAGGGCCCTGCTGCTCAGAGCTGGCACTCCCGAGCCAACTCTTAACCAACGCACCACTCGGCCGGCTCTGAACACAGTTTTGTTTGAATGCCTGTTTTCAATTCTCTTGGAGGTACACCTAGGAGTGAGTGGAATTTCTGGGTCCTGTGATAGCTCTCCGTTGTAGCTTCTGAGGACATATTATCTTTGAACAGAGTCTTTCAACATTGAAACACCTCCCCTGACCCTTCTCCAGCTTCTGCCTCACTTCTCTGCTCTCAGGAACCACACAACTCACGGGTGGTGTCCCCACTTGCCCCAGTTTCTCTTTTTGGCCTTCACCTCTGTGATGCCAGTGAAGCTATCCAGATCCATGGTCACCTTGTCTTCATCCTGCTCGCCCTCACTCCCCCTGGGAATGACCTGTGTGGCTCGGCACCCATCCTGCCTCTTGGCCCTGTGGATCAGCCTCCTCCTGAAGGTCTGCTTACTGGGGTGCCCCCTCATTCCCCTGCAGACCTCTGTCCACTCACCCAGCTCCCAGTTTTCATCCCTAGTCCAGACCTTTCTCCTGCCTTCAGGCTCAGCCACTCACCTGTCCACGGTGTCTCCCCCATGTGTCTGCAGGCTCCTCAGAGTCTCTAAGCCAGAGTTGAGCTCCCAGCTTCCTGCAAGCTTTTGCCTTCTCGCAAGCTTTTGCCTTCTCGCTACTTCTGTCCCTGTCTCCAAGAGAAGATGAGGTTGCAACATACATGCTGCGATGACCTCTCAGAAATGTTCAGAATAACCAGCAGGTGGGAGCTGAGCTGGGGGGACTGCCTTCCGGCAGGGCTGCTTCCTGGTTCCACCTCTGTAGACTCTGGGCTCCTCATCTGAACTGTGAGTATGAAAACACAGTCTCCACCTTCTAGGGCTGTTCTTATGGTGAATCCCAATGATTTGTGCAGAGGGCCACATTCCTGGCTTGCACAAGAGACTTTCTGACATGGCTTCCCCTCCCCTCTCACTTTCTGAGCTATAGCAACTTCTGCAGGAAGCAGTCTAGTCATGCCACAGAGCTTTTCTGAGCCTCAGTTTTCCCTAGGTGTAAAATGGGAATAATCTACTCACTAGAGGTCATAGCAGGGCTATGTGTCTAGGGGTTCCCATAGGCCTGACACACAGTAGACCCTCAGCATGTGCTCACATGGGGGGGGGTCACGGGTCATGGACATGGACGTGGTGCCCAGCCCAGCGGCTGGTGCTCCCCAGGGAAGGGTGGATCTGCCTGTTGTGGTGGATTTAGAAAGCCAGGCAGGGGACTGACGTCTCCTCCCAACAAGGTTCCTACCCCCAACAGCCCAGGCTGCAGCTGCTTGAGGTGGGGAGGCACTGGCCCAGCTGATCCCCCATCCCCTAATTAGCCTGTCAGCGCTAAAGAGCTGGCAAGAGCCCCCCACCAGGGCTGTGCCCAGCATCCGGATTTGGAGGGGATTCAAGCCACCTGGCTTCCTTTGGCCTGGGGAAGCTAGTGCTATTGGGGGTGGGAGTTTCATCGACTCCCCTACGTTTTCCCTTTGTCACAACCAGTAGAGTCCAGGCAAGTAGGTTCAGAAAGTGAGGCCTGGGACCAGCTGTGTAGACTGGGTCAGGCTGTCCGAATGGTTGACAATATAGTTTGTGGCCCACGGTCCTGGGTACAGCTTTGGGCTAGTGTAGACTGATGTGGGATGTGGAGACAGATGGAAGGCCTGTGTGGGCAATGGAGATGGGTGCTTTGGCTGTGTGTGTGCTGCGACCAGTGAAATGAGTGTGACCTGATGACATCATGGGGAAGGGCAGTGTGGGTGGCATACATGGGTTGGATCCTCACTCCCCCATGCTCTGACTCACAGTAACTTCTGACCCCTCTTGCCCAACCCATCACTCTCTGAGAGGGGCCCAGGCTGCTACCAGGCCAAGGCTGGATTTTTAAGTCTTTCGAGTCTTTCGTTGTTTCCCTGTACTACGGTGCCTACATCTCCCCAACCCCCAGGTTCTCTGGCTCACTTGTCCTTCAACCCCCCAAAACCTCTCACTCCCCACCCCTGCTCAGCTGGAGGAAGAGTGCAGGCTCCTCCCTCTCAGGTCTCTGGAAAGGACCCAGAAGCTGCCTTTCTTTTGTCGTCCCCATTTACACATTAGGATGTGAGGCTTAGAGAAGTTTAAGGGATGTTTTGGGGCCTAGGTGCTCCCCTGAGCTCTGGTCTAGGGGTCAGGCTCTGACTGATGGGTAACCCTCAGAAGCCCAGCATCACGGCCCCACAAGTCTGTCCCTAATTGCTGGCTGCCCCAGGGCTGGCCCCCCTCACATCTGCTCCTAGGCTTCCCTTTCTGGTGCTCACAGAGCCTGTGTCCTTTGTCCAAGGCCTCAGGTGCCTTTTCTCTCTTGCTCCCAGGGCGAACGCTGTCTACAGGCCATGGATCTTGTGCTGGGCACTTTAATGCCCCTCTGAGGGCCCCAGACCCCTGTCTGGGATGACCTACCTCCAGGGGGTAGAGGCGTGAGTGGAGCGAGGCCCAGAGGCCCATGGCCCCTCCACCCCTTTCTTCCAGGACTGATAGCTCCCACTCTGCACTAGGTGCTGACTCATCTCAGTCCCCCCACTTTACAGGTGAGCCCACAGAGACCTGGAATGCACAATGCAGTCCCATAAATCTGAAGCCAGACCCATGTCCCCACTCTTTCTTTGTCCTGCTCGCACACTGAGCATTGGGGGCCTCTCATATGGGCTGGTGGCTGACAGAATGGGGCTCCTTAAAGCTTAGGCCTTGGAGGGGTACCACTGAGGGGCAAAAAGACCATTCCCACTGTAGGGCACTTGTGGTCACCAGTGCTGGCCTCTCCTGCCCACCCCACAGGCTGGAGCAGAAAAGGGAGTCTGAGTTCAGGCTTTAGCCCACGTGAAATCTCCAGTGTCCTCAGGCCACCTCCCTGTGTCTCAGTTTCCTTGTCTGTAACTTTATAACATCTATTTCATGGGACTCTTCAGAGGCTTAAATGAGAGAATCTAGATAGAGTACTCGGGGACAAGATCTGGCATACAGTACCTTCTCAGTAAACACGAGCTCTCCTTATAGATTGTTGTTGTTTTGAACGTAGATGCAAAACTCTTGCTCTGAGCCTGACCATGCGCTGGGTGACTCCAAACATGAATCAGGATTAGAAGCTCAGCTCAAGGCTGGGGGACCGTGTGTGGGGGTGCCCGGTGTGGTCAGGGCTGTGACAGAGAGGAACCCAGGGAGACCCCATACCCAGCTAGGGGCCTGAAGGACATGCCAGAGGTTAGCCAGGAGCTGGGCATCCCGGGGATAGGTGAATGGGGTGGGGGGAATAGCCTGGGCAAAAGCATGGAGATGGGTACCGCTGGGAGTTCAATGTTGTCAGAGGTAAAACGTCAGAAAATGTCAGTTCATTTTCTTTTCAGAAGCTCTTTCTAGGCCCTGCTGAAGACACAGAAAAAAGTTGCCTGAAAGTGCATGAAGACCTCTAGAGCTGGCAGGCCTGGGTACAGACCATGAACATACAGTGTGGTCAGTGCTGGGACCCATGGGCCACTTCCTGCTGTGCCCCCGGTGCCTGGCACAGAAATGCCGATGCAACTAATCATAGTGATAGTGATAATGTTTCTCGATGCCAGGCACAGTTCTAAGTGATTAATGAACTCACAAATCCTCACTACAATCACATCTTATTACGCGCATGTTACAGATGGGGAAACTGAGGCTCAGAGCGGTAAAAGGACCTGCCCAATATCTCATCCCATCTGAGCAGCAGAGCTGCAACTTGAACATGGTTGGTGTTCAGGCAGGGCTTGCACACTTGCCCAGGGAGAGGGGAAGAGTGTTCTGAGGCAGGATGAGTGGGCGGGGCTGTTTCTGGTGGGGTCACACCGTGCCCTGCACTGTCCTGCTGTGTGGCCCAGGCAGAGCTGGCCCTTTCTGGGCCCCTGGGCCTGTACCCTCCACTCCCAGCTGGGCCACATGTCTGTTGTTCCGGGGTCCCTTCTAGGCCTGGCACAGTGGCCACTCTGGGTCCCCGGTCAGCAGGCACTGGTGGGGGCGGTGATCACTCAGAGTTCCAGCTGCCCTGGCTTTAGAGTTGGAATGGGAGAGAGGCAGTCAGCCATTAGCGCTTGCTGAGGCTGGAGATGAGTGCTGCACATGCCCGGACCCACTTTGTCCCCACAGCCCTGTAGGGGAAGGAGTGACATCCTCAGCTGACAGCCAGGAAACTGAGGCTCAGAGAGAGGCAGCTGAGTGCCTGAGATACACAAGCAGGGAGTCAGAGCTGGAATTTGAACCCAGAGCCTGCCCAGAGCAAAGCTTGTGCAGTGTGTATTTAAGCAGGCATGTTGCCTCGAGCTTTGCACATGATGTGAATGCCAACCGCAGCGGCCACTTGCTGGGCGATTACTGCCTGCGGGCCCTGTGCTGGCCACCAAGTCCTCACATGCCCAACCCCACCCTTGGAGGGGCTGTCAGCCCCCATCTTACAGATGAGGCACTGAGTCCCAAAGTGGGGGCCAACCTGTCTGGCAGGATTTGGGATTTTAGATAGCTAGTTCTGTTTCCAGGGGTCTTGGGAGAAGCTAGGGGTTATAGGATGCAATGGGGATGGGCAGAGGCCTCCCAGAATTCCCAGCCCAATATTGACACGGCTGGGCCTGTTCAGTTGGGCAAGGGGCCCATTTTCTGTGAGGGTGATGATGAGAGGTCAGTGCTGTGATTTGAGAGCCCTTCACACTTGTCACTGTGCTGAGAGCTGGGTCCTTTGAGCTATCAGAGCTGGCCAACCTGGATCTCCACTCAGTGTCTGGGAGGTGGGGCTGGGCATTGAAGTATTGAAGAAGTCAGGTGAGGGGACCACGTGGCTGCGGCTTCGGGTAGCAGTGGGGACTGACTGCACTGAACCATTTCTCATTCTCTCTGGACACATCCATGGGCTCACCCAGAGCATAGATTAGAGCACATTATCAGTCGAGGTCACCTACCTGGCTTCCATTCCTGGTTGTGTGACCATGGGCAAGTGACTTTACTTCTCAGTCTCAGTTTTCTTATCTGTAAAACAGGGATCATAATGGGGCTTACCTCATAGGGCTGCTCAGTTAGGGAGGCCAAATGCTGTGTTAAAGAGGCACAGGCTCGGGGGCCTTGCTTGGCTTTAGTCCCCACCTCTTCTTGTAGGCTGTTGGCCTTGGGTAAGTTACTTCACCACTCTGAATCTCAGTTTCCTCATCTGGCAAATGGGGATAATAGTAGACTCCTGTAGGGCTTTCTCAGGACACAATGAGGCAGTCAAGATTAAGCCCAGTAAAAATAAGCAAAGGGCCTGTCCCAGGCTCTCAAGCAAGGGCTGCCCCGAAAGAATGTGAGAATCCACGGACTTGCCTAAAAAGCCAGAGTCCACTTCCCAGATGCATCCGCTTGTGTGGGAGTTCATCTCCTGGCTGCCTGTGGGTTTCATCCTCATACACTCTGTCTGATGAAATAACATGCAGCATTTTCGAGTGAAGATAGGGGAGGGTCTACGGGTCAGACTCTCCCAGCATAGGCAGTGAAGCTGATGAGCAGGGCATGGGGACTTGAAGGAGATAAGAGCTACTGAATAAATCATCGCACGATCTGGGCTAATGGACTGCCATGGGACAGCATGTGCAATTAGTGCATTAATTGTCCAGAGAGGGTGACTTCTGTGCTGGGTGGCCCAGCATCCCATGGTTTACCAAGTGCCTGGTATCTGGAGCACCCTCTTCTGGTGCTTGGTGAATCTGAGAGCTAGCCCTCCCCAGATCCCGGTGTTGGGGCTTGGGAGGGCCCACGTCATCCCTGCTTGCTGTCCTCTGATGTGGGCTCCCCTGGATGCACAGCCAGCCCTGCCTGATACAGGGCCTTGGACCTGTGTCCCAGTTTCCAGCAGCCCTTAGCTGGGGTATGTATAGGACAGGCCCCAGTGCAGGTGGGGCAGCTGTGAGCAGAGCCTGGGGGCTGAGACTTTGCCCCTTCCAACTCCTTTTCTTTTCCCAGCCTCTTTGTATTCAGTAGTTTGAACCAAAGCTGTCCCAACATAGCCAGCTCCTGCCCTGTTGCCAAGGTGACCAGACCATCTCCACTGACAGGGCTGGGCAAGGGACTATGGTGCACACAAATGCACATAGCCTGGGCACACATGCATGTGTGTGTCATGCCTGGCACTCATATGTGTATACATAGAGCTTGAACATGTGCATACATGAGTGCAAAAGCAGACACAGAGCGACCTAGCCTAGGGTGTCCAGCACCGGCATTAATGTCGGGACAGATCCATCCTCATGAGGACACAGGCCCATGTCTGTGTGCACACTGTACACATGTCTGTGTGTTCCCACAAAGGAGCAGGGGTGAGCAGCTGACACACACTACACACGCAGACACACACTGCTGCATGTGAGACGTGCGCTGTCAAGTTGCCCACTTCATACCTGGAACTTTCATCCGCACCCTCATCTCTGCACTAGCATCTCCTCTGGCCAGTGGAACTGTCCCTGCTGCCCTCGATGGATGACACCAGGCCACTGTAGTACCTGCCTCCCACAGCACCATAGGCCACTCCTGCAACTTTCTTGCCCCTGAGGAAGATAATGAAGGTGCAAGTTTAGGCACCAGTGGGCTGGAGCCCCAGTGCCTGCTGCATTGAAGCACTCATCAACACACCTATTACGGGCTGCTGTCCTTCCCTGCCTCATTTTCCTCGGGGTCACCTCCCCAATTACCTGCTTCTGGGGAAATGCAAAGTAGAGGCAGGTGCACACACATTTGTGACACTCCTAGAACAGTAAGCACTGTGCTTCAGGCTGTGTATCCCTGAACGGATGGTGTACACATGAGCAGGTATTGTGTACTGGGCATTTTTCATTCACTAGCTCCACTAATTCTCAACAGTTATACCAGGGAGGCAATAGAATTAGGCCCATTTAACCAATGTGGAAATTGAGGCAAGGATTAAGCATGCAAATGACAGACTTAGAGATGGAGACATGGCAAGCTAAGCAGGAAAAGGCCAGGACCTGGCATAGGAGGAATCCATGCCTCCCCACCCTAACCCCGATCCTAACACCTCAGCAGATGCTGGTGTGAGGATGGAGATGGGAAGCACCTTCGTTCATCCTCCCAGCTCTGGCCATGTGCCCCAGCCACCAGGTGCATTTGACCTCTCCAGAATGCCTAGCTTGAGGAGGGGACACACCCCCAGGCACTGACTGGCCTGTTGTTTTGGGCCACTGGATTCTCTCTGACCCTATTTCTTCCTGTTGGGGCAGGGAGAGACCCAGGCAGTTTCATAGGGTTGTTGAGAGGCACACACAGTAGGTGCTAAATAAAAGGCATGAGAGCATTTTTTTCTGGGACTTTCAGTGGCTGCCCCTCCTGCTTTTGGGACAGAGATCTGCTGGTAAGGCCCATTGCTCTAGGACAAATGCCCCTAAACTTGCCTCATTTTCCTGGGCACAGGCTCAGAGAGGGCCAGTGGTTCAGAGTCACAAAGCACAGCAGGGTCCAGAAAAGGTCCAGACACCAGGCCCTTGCCCCATCGGCCCGGGGTTTTCTGCAGCCCCTGCCTCCCTACAGCACCAGGTAGGCATGAGGAAGAGGCAGTGGGAGCCATGTAGCTAGCAAAGGTTTCTTGTCAGAGGTGGTGCTAAGTCACCTGGAGAGACTGGTTTCTCCTAGAGACATTAGGGCCAGGTGTGTATGGTCAAGTCCAGGGTCTCTGTTCCCACAGCCCTGGAAGTCTGGGTTCCCATCTCAGTTCGGCTGTAGACCAACTGTGTGGCCCTGGGCAAGATGCTCACCCTCTCTGAGCCCCTATTGAAAGGAATGGTTGCATGAACTGAAGTAACATGTGTTAAGTGTCAGGCATGCCTGATGCATGATGGGTGTACAGTTCCAGTTCCCTGGGGTTGGAAAGGCTTGCATGGTAGTGAGGTCAGTGCGAGGTGGCGTGGGGTCAGAACATCAGTTGCCTTTTAGCTGTGGGTTCCTTCCCACCCTGATCCTCATTCTCCTCATTGAAATTGTGACCAACTTCACCATGTCATAGATAAGGCCACAGTCCTGACCTGGTTGGCCGTGGATACCTTTGATGTCCACTTGCTCAGGATAACATTTGTGAATGCACGAAAGGACCCACATAGGACCACAAAGGAAACCAGAAATGTAAAATAGTTATCAAAACATTATTTTACAGTATGTGATACAGTCATTATAGCATGCTGTTCCTTAAAAATGCCTCCGACAGCAAGACCTAGCGGAGGCCCCCATACCAGCTGTACAGAGTGTCAAGCTATAGGGCTTTGCTTCTTCCATTTGTCACAGAGGGACCAGCACATTTTGCAGAGAGAGAAGTTTATGTATTTTTTCCATCAAGTTTATAGAGCCCTGGGTTCCATCTTTGGGCTCTGGGAAAGAGTCCTGAAATGTGCTAAGTTTGGCAGGGACTACACAGTCCTTCCCTGCCTCATACAGCCCACCAGACCCCTTCACATACCCTCAGTCTCCCTCAATTTGCCTCCAGTCTTCTTGGGAAGTCCTCATGGGGGCCTGGGGACCAGCACAGGCATCACGGGCTATGACCTGTGCTTCAGTTTCCTGGCCACGGCCTGGAGAAGCTGCTCTCTCAGGCCCACCCACTTGGCTGTTTTAGGCAAAATGCCCAAGGCAGGCATTGGGGTGTCTCCCAGCAGGGTCCTATGAGGGTTGGGAAGGCCCCCCAACACTCTGAGGCTTGGCCTCGAACCCCCAGCTGACCTGGCAGAAAGCTGACATTTCCTGCCCTGTAGGTTCATCCAGAGCTCCAAGGGGGCTCAGGTGGTGCCTGCCAGCCATAGCCCCCTCCCTGCTGTGAGCAGTTAATAAGGGAAGGAGGTGGGAAACTCCCACCCTCAGGCCACAGCCTTTTTCCTGCAACAAGTTGAAGAGGACCCAGAGGAGCCTTTCATTTGATAGATGGGGAAAATTATGCCCAGACAGAACAAGATCCCATGGCAAGTTGAGGTTGGAGTGGTCTTGGGACAGATTACAGCACTGCCTGCCATCTTGCAATGCAGGCTTCAAGGGCGCTCCTGGGTTACAGGGGCACATCATGAGGGGCTTCTGAGGTCTGGTTCCCACTGCCCTCTTTAGCTTCCTTCTGGAAACTGGCCCCATGCTCAAGGCAGTCAGACTTAGGCCCTGGCCTCAGGGGGCTCCTGGCCTGGTGGGAGAGACTCAGTAGGATAGTTAATTGCCACCCAGAATGGTCTGGTCTAGGATTGAGAGAAGTACAAGGGTTGGGGGCTTAGAAGTGGGTGTTGAAGAATGCATAGGAGTTTGAGGGAGAATGAGTAAGAAAGTGCACTGGGCAGAGAGTCTGGCAAGGAGGTAGGGAGCATGTCCTCT
The DNA here is from genome assembly GCF_001890085.2 of Hipposideros armiger. Taxonomy (NCBI): domain Eukaryota; kingdom Metazoa; phylum Chordata; class Mammalia; order Chiroptera; family Hipposideridae; genus Hipposideros; species Hipposideros armiger. The sequence goes on along the minus strand of NW_017731614.1, from coordinate 158,069 downwards.
GAGCACCATTTCTGGGCATGGATTATTATTGGCACTGACAAATAAGGAAGAGGAGGCCCAGGTGCTCCCATCTGCCTAGATGGCTATGCTTCCCCAGCTAAGTCATCTCTGTAAGCTGTCCCTTCTCCCTCTCACCTACTCTCTCCTCCGCCTGGCACACTCAGCCCCAGCTCCATTGCCTTCCTTCTAGTTTCTTGAACACATAGAGCAACATTCCAGCCTCAGGGCTTTTGTCCTTGCTGTTCCAGGAACACTATTCCCATATTCTCTCAGAGAGGTATTCCCTGACCTCTAGAATAGTGCCCACCCTGCCTCCAGAATTACTCGGGTTCTTTTCTCCTCAACATGTTTTCTGTTTTGCTCCATTTGAATGTTGGCCCCAGGCACTATGCTTGCATATAGTAGAGACTCAGTAGGTATCTGTTGAGTGAGTGAGTATATGCTAAGTGTGATTCTGGTGAGCAGATGGAGGCCTAAGACCTTGGCAGTGATCCCAGACCTGAGCTATAACAGAGGTCCTAGGGTGGAGTGACGGGCCCTCTGGAAAGCCCACCCTGTTTTCCTGGACTCCTGATCTCAGAGCCCATGCCAGGTGAATCCCAGTGCTCTCAGAGGTCTGACAGACCCTCCCATTGAATTTTTTGGTCCCAAGATAAAGACAAATTTATAAAATAAGGAGGAAAAGGAAAGGGAAGCTGAGAAAACAACTGTCACTGTGTTTCCCAGCAGCACTTCTGGGTCACTGGGGACTGAGGCCAGGTCTCAGGCCCTGGTCCTGCCAGGCCTTTGCCTCGTCAGGACTCATATTGGGCACAGCCCAATTATGATGACATGAGGCCCTCAAGGTGGGGGGCTTTTCCCTGATGGGGGCAAGGTGGGCCTGGAGGATTCATTAGGGAGAAGGTGGCTGAAGCAGGCAGGGACCACAGGCAGGACACCTGGGTGCTAGGCTCAGCAATGTGGCTTATAGACTAGTGACCTTGGACGTGGCTGTGCACCTCTCAGTGCCTTCTTTCCTGCTCTGTCAAAGATGCTTAGGCCACCCCACCTGGAACAGTCTCTGATGAAGTGCCAGGCACTTGTTCCGGGGGCCCAAGAAACATGTTGTGGGGACAAGACAAGGAGCAGCAGGGGACCCAAGGAAATCTTGGAAGGTTTCATAAAAGAGGCATCCTTTGAGCTTGAAGGATGCATCAAGTTCTGGAAGGCAGAGCAAGACATTGCACAATGAGGAACCAGCTTACACTGAGGCTCTGAGGCGTGGACATTCCTGAGACGCAGTTCACAGAGGATCATGTGACCCTCAGTGGGGAGTCCAGTCCTAGCTCTCTGCTCATTCCTAGTGTGTCTTTTTCTCTTTTTGATTTATAAGAATTCTTTATATGTTAAGTGCATTGATCCTTTTTTGTAACACACATGAAACAAACAAAACATTTATACCTTTTATTTTGCTTGTGGTGAGTTTTGATAAAAAAACATCATAAATATTTTTATGTTAGCCAATTTTCCAGCCTATTTATTCATGGTCTATTTTGTTCCAGGATGTTTCTTGTTACTTAATCACAGGTCTTTTCTCTCCAATGCACATGCTGAGTGCTTAGGTAATACCTGAGACTCAAATTAGTTTGAAGCTTGAACATTTGCTGCTGTAAGAAAAATAGAAGCCAGGGTGCCTTTGCTCACTGGGTGCCTCCGCCTGGAGTTCCTTCCCGTTCTGTCCATCTGCTTGTTCCTTTCTGCCTGGAGTGAGGTCCAGCTGAGGCCCTCCAGGAGCCTGTGACCCCTCCCCAGCATCAGCCAGGCTCAGAGATATGATGATGGGAGTGGGTGGGTGCCAGGATATTTCAGCTGGCAACCTCCACATATTAACTTGCTGAAACCCCATCACCACCCCATAGATAGATACTATTATTAATCCCATTTTACAAGTGAGAAAACGGGCTCAGAGAGGTTATATGACTTGCCAAAGGTCCCACGGGAAAAGAAGAGACAAGATTAAACCCAAGACATATTGCCCCAGAACTCATACTTTCAAACTCTCCTCTGGGATCAAGTCCAAGCTCATTAATATGCATCCAGGGCCTCTCAGAACCTCAATCTCTTCATCTGTCTGTGTAATGCCTCTGCTCCAGTGCCTGCACACGTAGGCACTCAATACACCTTCACCTTCCCTGTTATTAGGGTGACAAGGTGTGCCCCCACCTGTTTCTCTACACCCTCCTTAGCCCCAAATCCCTTAGGATCCTGGAATGTGGGGCTTGGAAGGGCCAGCTCCCTCATTGGCAGATAGGGGCAGGGAGGGGCAGAGGCGGGGAGACCTTGCCCAAGCCCCGGTGTGTGAGGAACAGAGCCAAATGTGCACCCCGATCTATGGGACTCAGTCCCCGTCACTGCAATGCAGCCAGTTTCAGGCTAGGCTCTCTGCTCCCACCACTCCTTCCAGAAAGCTCTCTTCTCCCCCATCTGGGTTAGACACCTCCCCTGGGTTCTCAGGGCTCTGACCTTGGCTCTGATCCAGCCTTGTTGTGGTTGCTGGTTTACTTGCTGTCTCCCATGCTTGGCAGGGTGCCCCACACAGGCAGGTACTTGCTGGTCCACCTCCAAGTCCCTGGTGCCCAGCTGAGCCCAGCATGAGCAGGGCATTAGGGAAGTTTGAATGCAAGAAGGAAACCTTGAGTGGGGCAGAGACCTTCTCCAGGTCATACAGCAAGTTGGAGCAGAGCTGGGAGCCCCATGAAACTCCCCAAGACTCTCCAGGTTCCAACTGCTCTCAGGACCCAACAAAGCCTAGGGACAGAGCACTGCCTGTAATGGCCACTCTAGTAGAGAGTGCCCAGGGGCATCTGTCCTCTGCTGCTCCCAGAGGCCTGGGGCCAAGGACACCCTGTCTCCCTCCTGCCCCCACCACTGTAGAAGGATGTTCTCAAGATAAAAATACCCTCTGAAACATTTCCTGGTGCTTGGCCTGACCTGTTGTCCACCCTGGGGGCCAGAAACTCCTCTCCTAGCTTCCCTTTAGGGCTCAGGATGGATGTCCACCCCTCCTGGCCTCTTGGTGCAGCCTATTCCTGGGGTCGATGTGTCCAGTCCCTGTCTCCAGACCACAGAAGGTGAGGGGCCTGAGGGGTCGTAGGTACTTGTGGAGGCTGCGACCATCATGTACCAAGCACTACCTGCCGACCAGCACTACCCCATGCACAGAGGAGCAAGGCAGCCAGAGTGCTGCCTCAGTGCAGCTCACAGCTCGCTTGCATCGTCGCCTGTTGGAGTGCATTTGGAGAGCATTACTCAGGGCCATGTGGGAGGGTCAGGGATGTGCCAGCTTTGATCCCATTGGGAATCCCCATTATGCTCTGAGCTGCCTGTGCCAGTGGTTGTCAGAGCCAGAAAACTCCTTTCAGAGAACACTGGGAGGACCTGGCACTTAGTATGGCTCTGTGTGCCACACAGTGGGATATGGCCTCAGTTTACCCTCTTGGCAGTCTCCTGAGGAAGGTGGGGTCTACCTATTTTGTAGATGAGGAGGCTGAGGCCCAGGGAAGGAGTTCCAGTGAACTGGGGGTCAGCCAGGCCTCGAATGCAGCGCTGCAGAAATGCGGACTTGCTGGCCCCTTGGGCCCCACCCCTCCAGGGATGACTGATGTCCTGATGATGATTATGACAGCTGCCTCTTCCTGGAGTCCTGCTGTGCCAGGCCCTGTGCCCAGAGCATACCTCCCTCACCACATTGAATTTCACGATCACATCCCCCGGGAAGCCAGGCATCAGCCCATTTTGAGGAAGAGGAAGCTGGGCCTCAGGAAGCAGAAATGCCTTGCCCTGTGCCCCCTGCAGTTTCAGCTCCGGTCTTGGCTGACCAGTTGGTGCTGGGGGTAAAGGCTCCAACCTGGAGGCTCCGGTGTCAGTCCAGGTCCTGATCTCACTTGCTGGGAGACTGAGGGCCAGTCTGGCCTCTCTGGGTTCAGGCTGCCTTTCTGTTTTATGCAAACCTTGCCCCCCCCCCACCTTGACTACACCATCCAGGACTGTTACAATGACTAGAAAAGTGGTGAAATTCAGAGGGCCGAGCTCACTCATGGGCTGCTGCAGCCACTGCAGGGTGTTAGGGAAAGCACTGGACAGGGCATCCAGAGACCTATGTTCTTGTCTCCATGCCACCACTCACTCAGTGGTTTGTGGTCTTGGGCAAATCACTTCTCTGTTCTGAGCCTCATTTTCCCTGTAGAATGGAACTATTTTTGCCTCCCTCATGAGTGAGAACAAATCTGACTGACTGGATTTGTAGGTCTATAGAAAGCCCCTTCCACAACACAGGGAGTCAGGGACAAGGTTGAAAGAGCCTGGGGCAGGCCAAGTGACCAACAGGAAGTGGAGAAGGGCAGGCTGCCCATATCTCTTACCCACACCCCTTTTCCCTAACCTCCTTTGGCTTCCTTGTCCTGTGACAGACACGTCTGCTCAGAGTTTCAGCTCTAGGCGACCCAGGGCAAGTGACTTAAACTCTCTCGGCCTCAATTTCCCTGTGTGTCCAGTGGGGAGAATCATCTTTCCCTCAAGGTGGGACTGTGAAGACTAGAGTAACTGAAGGCAGCAGCTGAGCCTTCACAATGTGGGCCTCCTCAAAGGGACAAGCATTAGAGCAGAGCCCTGGTCACAAGTCCTTGCGATTGAGATTCCCAGCTGTGGGCAGTGGTCGATGATAGAGCCTCCCTGAGCCTCAATTGCCCCATCAGTTTTTACAGTGAAAGACCTAAGAGAGGCACTGCAGGACCTAGGGCAGCTGATCAGGGAATGATGAGGGATGGGAAAGCAGGGGGTGAGGACCAGGAGTCTTGAGGTGAGAGCCCAGAGGGTGAAGAGGGAGCAGCCAGGCCATCCCCATACAGAGTAAGCAGAGGCCTAGAAAGGGGAAATGACTCACCCAAGGTCACACCGCTTGTGAGGGGCAGAGCTGGAACTTGAACCCAGCTCTGTGTGCCTCTAAACCCATTACTGTTGCCTGCCTCAGGAGACTTATGATTTAAGGGTGACTCACCAAGTTACCTTAATCCCAGCCAGAAAAGCCAGTGTGACAGTGGATTACAGCCAGCCTTAGCTATGAAAGGCTCAGTGACTAACAGGTGGGGGAAGGTGAGAAGGGCATTCTAAGTCAGCTTGCCTCTGGAAATTCGTAGAGCCCCTTCCCAACATACTCTCCCCTGATCCTCATGGCACAAGAGGAAAGCAGGGGGCCCCTTTGACAGATGGGAAAACTGAGGCTTGGGGGTTTCAGGGACCATGTAGGATGTGTGGTAGCTCCAGGTCAGTCTCTGACAAGTTACTGATGTGCATCCATCTACACGAGGTGTGATCAAAAACTATGGTGAATGCTGCTGCCAAGTGCCATCCAACGGAAAGGCAGGGATCTTCAATATGGGAAGCGGCATGTCAAACCTTAGTAACAGTGTGTGACAAGTTTCAACTTGTTCAGTAGTCAGTCAGGTGTGCACTACGGTTGAAAGAAGGTGTGTTTTAAAGTATGTCATCTGGTAACCACTAAACTATTGGTAGATGAGGGTAAATGAGGTCAAATATATTGTGATAGAAGGAGAACTGATTCTTGCGGGGTGAACATACAATGTGATATATAGATGATGTATTACAGAATTGTATACTTGAAACCTATGTAATTTTACTAACCATTGTCACCTGAATAAATTTTCATTAAAAAAAAAATGGTGTGCTGTAAATCATCCTCCATCATAACAAGGCTCCATGTCACACATCTCTTCTGGTATACAGCCATTTCTGTCCAATAAAAACATTATGGTGTGTCCTCATCCACCTTATTCACCGGATCTGGCACCGTGCAACTTCTGGCTCTTCCCCAGAAGTCAAAATGATTCTGGACATGGAGGCAGCCACGACAGCGCAACTAAAGTCACTCACGAAGGAGGACTTCCAGAACTGCTTCAGAAAGTGGCAAGGATGATGGCATAAGTATGTTTGAAGCGAGGGGGAGTATTTTGAGGGAGAATAATGGCAATGTGTCTTTTACTGCAATGAATTGTTTTTTATTTAAACATTCACTGTATTTTTTATCACACCTCGTATAGTCACCCATTCATATACCCACTCCTGTATCTATCTATCCTACCAACAACTTCATCCAGTCATTTATTCACCCATTCCTACCCACTCACCCCCCCACACACACACACACACACTCACCCACCCATGCATTATCCATCCATCATCCATCCATCTATAGCCCACCCATCCATCTACCCATCCTCCACCCATCCATCCACTGCTGGGCCCTGCGATTGGTATTGGGAAGGCTCTGCACGTGGTAACTAGGAGCACAGGCTAGGAACCCAAGTTTTTCTGTGATCTTAGGAGAATTACCACATTACCTACCTCTGGAATGGGAACAGCAATAGTTCCAATCTTGTGGGGTTGTTGTGAGCATTACATGAGTTAATGTCTGGACACCTATCACAGTGTCTGGAATGTATTAGGCATTTGCTAAATATCATCTGTTATTTTCCCTGGGAAACCCATCTTGTATTGCCCTTCTCTGGTTCTGAAAGTTTGTTATGGACAGGCTCACATGCTGCAAAGGTGAGGGGCACAGAAGTGTGGGAGGCCCCTCCACCTCTCTTGGGACCCTGGAGGAAGCAAGCAGAAATATGGATTCATGTGGAAATTTATGACTTCCGAGCCCCTCTAAGGAAAGTGACACCGTCTACAGTAATTTTGGTTTGCTTTGTTAACTTTAGGGCCTTCTAGCAACTGATTCCTCTCCAGCTGGTGCCTGGGAAATGGCAGCTGCTGCTAATGCAGCCTTGAAGACAGCCACTTGCCCAGTCAGCACTGTTACTTAGAAGATAGGATTCAAGAGGTAAGATTAAGGTCACTGGTGTGGACTTGTCCATCTAGTCATCCATTTCACCAAACACTCATCTATGCACCTACCCACCCACTCATCTATCTATTCGTCTACTTAATCACCCTTCCACCCACCTATTTAACCTCTAATTTACCCATTATCCATGCACTAGTTCCACACATCCCCCCATCCATCTACCTATCTACTTACCTATCCAACCCATCCAGCCATCTTTCCATCCATGTATTCTCCCATGTCCCAACTACTCATCTACCCTCCCCAGCCATTCATCTACTCACCTAACCCCCCATCCATCCTTCCATCCACTGATTCATCCATCTATCATCCACTCACTAACCTATCCAATCATTCTCCACCCACCTAATCCATCTGTCTCTCTGGTCACCACCAATGCATTCATCCACCCATCTGTCAGTCCTATTTATTCATCCATATGCTTGACCACCCATCTGTACATATATCTGTCTCCTCATTCATTGATCCATCCATCTCTTCATCAATTACTGTATTCAACTGCTTACTCCCTCATTCTTTTGTCGGGTCAGTGAGCATTTCTTGGATGCCCTGTCTGTGCCAGGCTTGCTTCAGCTGTTGTGGGCCTCTGAGGTTGGCCTGGCAAGGTCAACTGCCACACAAGGTAGAGAGTAGTTTCTGGCCCTAACAGGAGAAATCCAGAGCCAGAGAATCCAAAAGGGTGTCATGGAAGTAATGGCCTTCAGCTGATCCCTAATGGATGGGAAGATTTTAAACATTCCCTTTCACTACGATTTGGGGGTTGGGTCACATGGGGCAGAGGGGCACCACAGTGAAATCCATCAAAAACCTGTTGCCATGTCTTGACAGGAGTGGCCTGGACAGGATGGTGGCTGTAGGTAAGGAGACAGTGGATGGCTTTGAGAATTCAGGAGGTAAAATGCATAGGACCTAGTGAGGGAGTAGATATGGGAGCTGAAGGAGAGGGTGGAAGCCAGGCTTCTGGCTGGGGTGACTGGAGAATTGGTCAGGCTGCCAACTGACCCCATGAGGAGAGGAAAGGTAAGAGTGGGGAGAGGTAAGGTAAGGAAGGGGGAGAAGAAGGAGAGGAGAAGAGGTGGAAAAGAGGAAGGGGGCGGAGGTTTGGAAGAAGAGGAACCATATTGGCCATGTGGTGCTGTGGGGCATCCAAGAGGAGAGGCTTGGGTTCTGGAGCCTTTGCCACAGAGGGACGACCTGAGGCCTGTGAGGGAGGCCCAAGAGGCAAGGTTCCCTGCAGACAGTTTAGTGGTTGGTGATCCCAGGAAGTACTAGAGGGGAGAGATCAGGAAGGAAGGAGTCACCATGGGGTGTATTTTCAACAAAGTCACTGCTGGGGGCAACTGGATCTCAAGAACCTGGGGAGGCAGCATAGAGCAGGCACCCCAGAGTGTGCTTGTGGGAGGCAGGGAGCTGACCAATGACCAAAGGCTTCTGGGGCATTCATTCCCTAGCCTGCCCGACACATGAGCAAAGCGTGCTCCAGTGGCTAGAGAGAACTTTCAGGCAAAAAGATTGGTATTAGTGGTTGGATTTGGGGCAGTGGGCCCCAGAGTGGTGAGGGCCCAGGGAATGGGTGACAAACCAACCACCCCTATCCCCAGCACATACCAATGTATTGTTGCTGTTTCTCTCCTCAGGCCTAACATGGTCTTGGCACAGAAAGCCTGCACAAATGTTTGCAGGCCATGGGTGCGCACTGTGGGCAGAAGCTGTCTGTGTGTTGGCCTGCAAAGGTGATCCTGTACATGAACTTGTCATCTTTTCCCCAGATTGTGAGAATGGAAGTGGTCCCCCTCCCAACCCTCCATCTCCCCTCAGCACCAGCTCTTGGCTCTCCTCACACCAGCCTCAGCCTCCTCACTGACCACCCCCCGCCAAGTGTGCCAGCATGTTCCCCCCACCACTTGCTCCACAGTGCCCCCACCAGAAAAGCCTCTGCACTCCTAGCCCTCAGTGCCTGTCCCCATTGAGCTACCCTGCCTCGCTGTGCTGCACCCTCCAGGCTTGGCCCTATCTCTCACTTCCTGTGTGACTGAGTAAGGGAGCCCCTCTTGGCGCTTCGGCCTCCCCATCTTTAAATGAAAGATTGGATTTTTAAAGCTCTCATGCTAAGTCTGATGGATAGTGAATGGATTAGGAAAGATTCTGAGGCTGTCCCAGGACACAGTGAAAAAAAAAGTTTAAGGATGGGTTAGTGATGTCTGCCACAGGCACAGGCTATAGGAGGAAGTGCTTGTAGTCCACACAGTAGTTTTCCCTGAACTAAGTGATCTATAAGGATTTCTCCAATTGTAAGACTTGATCATGAGGTCGTGAGTGCCCTTACCCTGGACATTTTAAGCAAGGGCTAAATGTCCATGGGTCAAGGGTGCTGGTGCGAGTCTGACCTCTGCTTTTGAGTGCTGAGATTCAGGCTGTGTGTATGTCTTATCACCACATGGGATTGCAAGGGCTTTGAGGACTGAGACTAGAATACAGTGTCATGCTCAGTCTGGCCTTGAGGCCTGAGGGACGTGGAGGATTGATTTTCCTCCTAACTCCAGATTGGACACTTATTCTTTAAAGGCTGTGCGACCCTGGGCAAGTGACTCAGCCTTAGCTTCAGTTTCCTCATCTGGAAAATAGGGTAATGATCATAATGTTGTTATAGAAATTAAGCACGTTAATTAGAGCTCTTAGAACAGTTCCTGTGAGGTAGTAAGCACTGGATAAGTATTGACTACTATACTCATACCTCTGAAGGGGTCCTGGTCAGCTGAGAGGCCTCTGAGGGAGGGGGACCTTGAGCCCTGTCCCCTTAAGGCCCCCTCCACTGACACTTCTAGTCACTGCTTTCTTGGCATCTGAGAATGTGGGCCCGGGCCTTGCCCTAGTCTCCTCCCGGATGTCCCCGAAACCTGAGGTGTCCAGAGCCTCAGGGGACTGGGCATAGGGTGTCCTCTTCCATTCAGAGGCCCCTCCCGCTCACTTTCAGGATCCTCCCACTGGTCATGTGGTAGCTGCCTCTCTAAAGGCTTCCAGCCCAGGTCCAACTGGTGTTCTGAGCACGCTGGATCCTGGGAAGCTGTATCCACAGCCCCTGGGGCTGGCAGGGACAGCTTCGTCACTTCTCAGGGGCTCCAGGTTCACGTTCTTCACTGCCTGTTTTCCGCCTGTTGGACTTGCTTCACTGCTGTCTCTGGTGTGGAAGTCACCTTTTCTAGTTCAGGTAATGCACCCCAGTGCCTTTCTCCCATTCCTCCTGGAAATGCCCAGGACCCTTGTTGGCCAACCTGGGCATCTGCTAAGGATGGTCCTGCTATCTTTACCATCTCATCCACATTCACAAGTTGCTTTGTGACCTAGGATGAGCCTCAGCCTCAGTTCTCTCATTTATAAAGAAGGGAGCTGGCCTCCTTGTTTGCTACGGCTTCTTCTCGCAAAACAAATCTAATTCCATTTCTTATCTGATTTAATCATATACCTCATTAAGCAAGAGCCAAACAGGCCTGCAAATCCCTGGTTGAGGATACCATCCTACATTTCTTAAATTGAGTCCTTAAAGACCACACACCTGTGCGACCTTCTTGCCATGCCTGTGTGTGTGAGAAGCGTCTTCCTTGGGACGTCTGGCAAGTTTGTGGTGCTGGGGTTTCTACTCATGGGTCCTCTTCTGGGTCTTTCTTTGTGGTGCTGTATTCACCAAGAGTCTGTGAGGGGCTCCCCACGCCCCAAGTGTCTCACACACATACACATATGCATGTACACACGCACATGCCTATACACACACATGAGTGTGCATGCACACAGCACAATGGAGGCATGAGAGACTGAGGATTGGACCAACACATGTCCCCAACTCTGTCTCTGTTCTTTACTTTCTGGGTGACTTTGGACAAGTGGCTTTGCTCTGAGTCTCAGTTTCCAGCTCTGAGAAAAGGGGGAGTGGATGTGAACCTGACCTTGTTGATTTTCTCTGTGTGGTTTTAAGAGGAATGTCAACAGAAGAGGGGATTCCCAGGTCTGTGTGACACGGTCTCGGTGGGTCCCAGGTGCCCAGCCCAGCAGATATGCTGGGAGTCAGTGCAGCAGCCACATCTGCTTGTGAGCTGGCCAGGCATAAGGCTGCCCAGCTGTCAGGAGCAATGCACCAGGCTGTGCCCTCCGGTCTTTGATTCTTGTAATTCTGTTCCATGCAGGCCTTGAGCTGCTTGGAGCCCCAGTTGAAACAGCCACAACCCATTGGATATCCCTCAAGGCCTCAGGCCACACAAACCTACCCCTTGTGATCTGGGTACCTGGCACCAGAGTACCCCAACTCTGGCCACCTCTCCCTGGATGGTCCAGGAATCTGTGGCTGAGCTGTTTCCCCAGCACAGTCCCTGGGTTCCCCACCACCGCCAACTCCCTGCCTCATGGACCAGGCAGAAGCAGCATCCACCATTGAGGCCTCTGGTCTCAACACCTCAGACCCATGGTGAGGTGGTCAGCTGAAGCACCTGTGGAGGGAGGATGGAAGCATGAGGAGAGGCCCCTGCAGAGCCTGGGGCCTCATGATGGGAGATGTTGCATTAGACAAAAAGGTTTGAATCTCAGTTCTTCTGCTTATTGCTGTGTGGATTTGGGAAAGTCAATACATCTCTCTGAATTTCCATTCAGAGAATAGAAGTACAGATAGCACCTACCTCCTTGAGCTGTTACTGGATGACTTAAGAGCATTTGCTGATGTGTCTTGCTTGCTCTGTCTTCGGTTTGAGGAGCTGTTTCACTCAAGCAATAAGCATTGTGTGGGTAGCATGTGTGTGCCAGTGCTGGCATCCAGCAGCACCTGGCAACAGATACGGACTCTGGGAGAGGTTTGCAGCCTTGTAACCTGAGGACTCCACCCTAACCTATCTCCTAGAGGTTTGGAGCAGAGGTCAGAGCTCATTGCTCCTCTAAGGCTCTGGGTGCACCTGGTCACACAGATCAGGGCTGAATCCCAGCATTGCCACCTCCTGGCTATGTCACTTCTAGTTTCTGAGCCTCTGGTGGATGCCCAGCTGTCTGCCTCCCTGCTCCTGGCCTGGCCACCCTGGGACCGTCTCATCTGGGTCCTCATTGTCTTCTGGGCACTCGAGGGCTCCTAGTCTTGTCTAGCTCTGACCTTGTAATGTGACCAGGTGGGAATTGGGGGTCCATGGGGTCCCCACGGGTGGGGAGGAACATGCCCAACTCCTCAGCGCCTTGTCCAGGCCAGCTGGCAGGGAGTTTCCACCTCCTTCCAGCCCAGCCCAATCTTGCTGAGACAGGCTGAGGTCCTGAGCACCCGCAGCCCCGATGCTAATGGCTAGATGGCATCAGTGCCCACAGAGCCAGGCGGTGCCATGGCTCCCAGCCTGTGGATGCCTCAGCCTGGCACCAACAGGCTATCCTGGAGCCAGCAGGGCACTGGGGGAGGGGTGGCCACTGGCCTATGTGTCTGGGGGCTGGACATGTACTGCCAGCCATGGGAACAGTGTTTATCTGGTGTGAGTGCATGCCATTTGGCATGCCCTGAGACTGCCCAGTGTGCATGAGTGTGTATGCACATGGCAGGCCAACTAGTCACTTCCTTGAGTGGGCCAAGGATGGTAACACTTCTGAGTGCTCCCCATGTGCTTTTTAGACCTGAGGAAACTGGGGATGGGGGATGACAATGAGCTGCGGTCAGCTGTCAGTAACCCCTCAGGGTGCCAACCTAGGGTTCCCCTTCTAGCTACTGCTGACAAGGAGGCAGAGGGTGTGACATATCGGTGCTGAGAGTGTGTACCTGGGGTACAGTGCGTGAGCATCAGGAGGGTGAGTGGGACCCAGCTCCTTGGAAACAATGCCTTTTCTAAGTCCTGGGGGTGAGACAGCACTGAATGAAACAGCAAATTCCTTGTGCTCAGGTGGCCAGTGGTCTCAGGATAGGGATGGTGGCCAAGTACAACCCCATGGACATCATTGCAGTTACTATTATTATCATTATTAGGTCAGAGGTCACGGCTGAAGGGTTACAATGGAGACCTGGGTGGGATATACCATCTCCCGAGGGCACAGAGAGACCTCTGGAGATGTTCTTGTGGCATTAAAGCCAAAGTTTGAAAGACGGAGGTGGTGAGAAAATGCCTGGGAAGGGAGGGTCTGTAATAGCGGGCCATAGCAGGGTGAATGAGGGAGAGGCTGGGACGCAAGATCCAAGGGGTCCCAGGCTCTGCTCATGCAGACTCTGCAGGTGCCAGGGGGCTCTGGCTTTGAGCAGATGATGGAGCAGATGATGATGGACAGGTTCCCCCTGGCTGCCACTGGACTGAGGTTGGACGGGAGCAGGGAGGTTGGTGAGGTGGGCGCCATGCTGGTCCAGGTGGGTGATGATGGGGACTCAGGCCATGAGGGTGGGTGAAAGGGTTGGATCCTAAATATATTTTGAAAGCAGAGCCCTTGGTGTAGGAGTAAGAGGAGTTGAGAATGAAGCCAATGTTTTGGGCTGGAGGCACTAGAAGGATGGAGTGTCAGTTTTCCAAGCCTAGAAGGAGGGTGAAGTGCTGGCTTAAGGTGAAAGGGAAGATCAGGGGCTTAGTTGTGGGTAAATTAGGGTCAAATATCTGCCAATCATTTCTGAGGGCCCTGGGTGGGGGCAGAGGCATGGGCAGGTGTGGGACACATGCTGTTCTATCTGTTGCAGGAGCCACCGTGCCCGGAGCCAGCCTGAATGTGATCCGGGGCCTCCCCATCCCTGGGATGACCACAGCTAGCTGGGCCAACCCCTACAGCATTGTGTCATCAGAGGAGGACGGGCTGCACCTGGTCACCATGTCGGGCGTCAATGGCTTTGGCAACGGCAAGGTGCATACACGGCGCAGGTGCCGAAATCGTTTCGTCAAGAAGAACGGCCAGTGTAACATTGAGTTTGCCAACATGGATGAGAAGTCCCAGCGCTACCTGGCTGACATGTTCACCACCTGCGTGGATATCCGCTGGCGCTACATGCTACTCATCTTCTCGCTGGCCTTCCTTGCTTCCTGGCTACTTTTCGGTGTCATCTTTTGGGTCATCGCTGTGGCCCATGGCGACCTGGAGCCAGCTGAGGACCGCAGCCACACGCCCTGTGTGATGCAGGTTCATGGCTTCATGGCAGCCTTCCTCTTCTCCATTGAAACGCAGACCACCATCGGCTACGGGCTGCGCTGCGTGACGGAGGAGTGCCCAGTAGCCGTCTTCATGGTGGTGGCGCAGTCAATTGTGGGCTGCATCATTGACTCCTTCATGATTGGTGCCATCATGGCCAAAATGGCCCGGCCTAAGAAGCGGGCACAGACGCTGCTGTTCAGCCACAATGCTGTTGTGGCGCTGCGCGACGGCAAGCTCTGCCTCATGTGGCGTGTGGGCAACCTCCGTAAGAGCCATATCGTGGAGGCCCATGTGAGGGCTCAGCTCATCAAGCCAAGGGTCACAGAAGAGGGTGAGTACATCCCACTGGACCAGATTGACATCGATGTCGGCTTTGACAAGGGCCTCGACCGCATCTTCCTGGTGTCGCCCATCACCATCCTGCACGAGATCGATGAGGCCAGCCCACTGTTTGGCATCAGCCAGCAGGACCTGGAGACAGATGACTTTGAGATTGTGGTCATCCTGGAGGGCATGGTGGAGGCCACGGCTATGACCACACAGGCCCGAAGCTCCTACCTGGCCAACGAGATCTTGTGGGGCCACCGCTTTGAGCCTGTACTCTTTGAGGAGAAGAACCAGTACAAGATCGACTACTCGCACTTCCACAAGACCTACGAGGTGCCCTCCACACCCCGTTGCAGTGCCAAGGACCTGGTGGAAAACAAGTTTCTCCTGCCCAGTGCCAACTCCTTCTGCTATGAGAATGAGCTGGCCTTCCTGAGCCGTGATGAAGACGACGAAGTGGACGAAGACCAGGACAGCAGTAGTCCTCATGCCAGGCACGACTTTGACAGACTCCAGGCCAGTGGAGGCACCCTTGAGCAGCGGCCCTACAGACGGGAGTCAGAGATCTGAGCCAGTTAGCCAAGGTGCTAACATCCGCCCAGCCAGGGTAAGGCCTGCGTACTGCAAGGGCCCTAGGTTTGAGCAGAGCGGACCAGGCGCCCCAATTGCAGACTCAGTAGCATTGTAGATGTTTTATGCTTCTTCACAATGGCCTCAGAAGATTGGCAGGAAAGTGAAAGGCTGGAGTGGGTGCCCCACCCCCACCTCAGAGGCCTGAGCAGGCTCAGGGGCAAGTAGGTGGTGTCCTGGGGGCTGGGCCACGGGAGCTAAGGGTTTTTGCCTGAGGAAAGAGATATAGCCTGCCCATAAGTGGCTCAACAGCCGCCCAGCCTTTGGGCAAAAGTTGGCATGCTGCAGGGCATCTCACTGGTTTTTAACTTGGGGAGAAACAACGGGTTTTGGCTTTCTCAATCATAGCTTGAGTATGACTGTTTACAAAAAAAAATTAACAAGTGATTTAAAATTGTTTTAATTCATGAAGGTACAAAAGAAGGACAATTAAAATGCCATAAGTCTGCCAGGACACAAGCAGCTGTGTGAAGGCTCCAGAAGGTCCTCTCCTCTGAGAAGGCCAGGCATGAGTGGGTGGCTCCCAGGCAGCAAGCACAGTGCTCACCAACGTTCTTTATGCACATGAACAGATTAGATTCCACCTGTGATAGAAAAACCAAGACCATGTTAATGATCATAATAAAAGCTTTCCAATGTCATAGAGGTGAGGATAGGGGCTGGAGGAAAAACCTAGTTTGAGCTTTCTGAGTTTGAGTTTGTACTTTAGAGGTGCATCTCAGGGCCAGATATGAGACCTGCCCACAGTGGAGAGTCCCCTCTCCTCCAATACACTGGATTCTCCAGTTTTGTTTCTCTCTCCTTTTCTGGCCAGTGGCCTCTACCCCATACACAGTGAGGGGAAGTTGGGAAAAGTAGGACTGGATGGCTCCATGGGAAGGGAAGCCAGACTATGAGGAAGCTGATCAGCCCCATCCTGAATGGGGCCCTAGGGTCAGTCGTGCCTTAGAGACCTGGTGGTCTGGCTCCAGCTGTTTCTGTTTTTATTGGACTCCCCTGTCCTCCTCGCTGCCGTGACTCTACTGCAAAGTCCTTGCCAGCCCCTCTGTCTGCAGAGGCTGGGCTGAACTGATGCTCCCCCTGCACCTGGAGCAGCACCACCTGTGAGCCCAGGTCAGTGGCAGCCAGGCTGTACCCTTCCTTGAATTGCAGAGGAACAATTTTAGGAAAGGTGTGGAATTGTCAGTCAAGGTACTGGGAATGACATCCACGCACCCTAGTCAGGAAGAGGTTTGGGCTTTGCTCTCCCAGAAGCGGGCCTCTGGACCCGGAACTGCCCAATGTGGGCTTGTTCTTGGCAGAGAAGACATCTGGTGGGGGCTGCACCCTGGGATGGAGCTGGGAACTTTCCCAGGACAGTTAAGAATGCTGTGCTCCCAAATGACTAGGCCCATAAGGAAGTCAGTATTAGAAAGCTAGGGTCTCCTCAACCTGCCTTTCCACGCCTCTCCAATCTGTGCAAGACAGCTCTCAACCTAAAGGCACCAGGTCTCTGTGAGGCAGAGTGCAAAGTCATGCAAATAAGGGGTGGAACTTGGGGGAAAGGGAGAGGCTGGGCCCTGGGTGGGGTCTCTTGCCTCTTCCCTCCTCCTCCAACCCTGGAGACCTGACCTGAGGTCAGGGGTTGTGGAGGGCCTGGACGCAAGCTGTCAGCTCCCACCCGGAGACACCCTGGCAGCCCCTGCCCTTAGAT
The DNA here is from genome assembly GCF_001890085.2 of Hipposideros armiger. Lineage (NCBI taxonomy): Eukaryota > Metazoa > Chordata > Mammalia > Chiroptera > Hipposideridae > Hipposideros > Hipposideros armiger. Next base: position 141,399 of record NW_017731614.1, on the reverse strand, counting down.
AGGCCTGACTGCTGACACCCTGTCCTAGACTCAGACCTCACCCCAACTTCTGGCCAAGAAGATTCAGCCCAAGGTACGGAGGCAGCTCTTTCCTCTCAGGATCTGCAGGAGGGGCCTCAGCTCCTTCCAGCCCTGAGCACCTGGCTCTCTCAGCCTTAGCCCTGGGGGTGAAAGTGTAGTTGATATAGGAGCACTTACCCACCACCCACATACAGATGTCAGGCTGAGCCACAGAGGGATGGGGTGGCCCCGGCTAGGGCACCATAGAGGCCAGTTTTCCTATCTGCCCAGCAGCCTAGGTGGACCAGCCTTCCACTCACCTGATCCAGAGCAGAGCCCCGGGACACCAGAATCCCAAGGCCCTGACAATCTCAGGTGGCCTGGCGCGCCCCCTCTCAGACCTGTTCTGTTCCCTCCCTGTTCAGCCACCAGATCCTATGGGAGAGCAGCCCCAAGCTGCCTTTCATCTCTCGCCAAAAGCAGATGCTGCATTTTCAAACTCTTATGCCCTTTTCTTTTCCTCCCCTGTATTTATTTATTTATTGCTTGTGCTAAAGACCAAAATAGTCTTCCTCTTTAATGCACTTGAAATGGGAGGGTGGATGAGAGGAGGAGTTGTGTGTATGCAGAGCCAGAATCACTTGGCCCCTGGGGGTGCTTGTGAGGCGTGTGTCCATGTGGTGTATGGAAAGCATGTTAACCCTCTGAATGTGCTGTGCACAAGTGAGTGTGTGTGTGCATGTGTACATACGTGGTGTGTGGTCTGTGTGACGTGCAGGTATGTTCCAACCTGCTCCTGCCCTCACCCTCCCAGGAAGTGAGATTTCCAAGAAGTTTCTCAACAGTCTGAACCAGGAGGTCCAGAGGTTGGAGCGGGCTAAGGACGTGGCCTCTGCACTCTGCCCTGAGACACTGAGCTGCTTATGTGGGAAAGGGCCGTGCTGGCAGAAGGGTGTGTGTGACTGTGAGAGTGTGAGCACCAAGTGTGTGGATTTATATATGGAATTGTCTCATCTGTGTTTGAATGAAACACACAGTTATGGCTTTGCCTGCAAGTTCATGAGCGTGTGGATTTATGATATGTGGGACTGTTGTACAGATGTGTGCACACGGTGATCTCCATATATACAGATGTGTGAGTATGTATACACAAACACAGATAGTTATGTGTATAGTTACCCATAGGTGTGTGTGTGTGTGTGTGTGTGTGTGTTATATGCAGACGTTTAAATGTTCACCAGGCTGTAAGGCTGGGCACACACCACTCAGGATGCTCACTGGCCATGGACATCGGCAGAGCTGAACTCAGTAGTTCCACTGGCCCTCTGCCCTGCTCACGTCCATATAGGCTGTATGTGGAGTATGTGTGCCAGGGGGAGGCTTCTGGGTGCCTGGGCATGAGGTGATATCTAGATACGAATGTGAATCCTTGGCACCCAGCAGTGAGTGATTACATGTAGGAGGCCTGTGAACATGTCACATGCATGTGGTACATTTGTGTAGCAGCAGGGCTGGTGCCTGCCTGCTGGGGGCAGTGTGTGTGTGTGTGTGTGTGTGTGTGTGTGTGTGTATGTGTGTGTGCGCGCGCGCACACACAGGTCCAGGGAGCTGTGCACACAAATTTCAAGGGATTGTGTATCCATGTGTGCATCCTTGCATGCTGCCTCCTGTGCCCCACTGGTGCTGTGCCTCCCAGTCCTTGCCTGTTTAAAGGTCCCAAAGGGGCCTGGGGGGCCTGGTGGGAAGGAGGGCCCTGTCTGCCCTGAGTGAGGTCACAGAATGTCAAATATATTTTAAATGGTGAAACTGGAAAATTTTCATGTTATTTTCAATAACAAAGACATAGGCCACGAGACTAGACCACATTAAATGCATTTTGATCTCTGACTGCCACCATGTGGTGATGTGTGTTTGAAAGGCTCCACCTGGCTGCAGGTCAAGCTGGCCGTTCTTGTGTTCCCTCAGCCCCTCGTGTCCTGCAGTGATGGGGTCCTCCAGGGGTCTTTGAGGTGGGTGTGGGACATGGCAGCAGCTCAGGGACAAGGGACAGAACACAGTCTCCTTGTAGACCCTGGCATGCTCTTCCAGCCAGGACACATGCCCTCATTCCCCTGTGACTGCACACCCTCTCCCACATACATGGCCCTGAGTGTGTCAAACCACCTACTCGGACTAGATATCACACCTCCCCAGCTGGGTGACCTCACCACTGCCTCGTCCTCTCCGGGCCTGCACCTCCCACCTTTTCTTCCTTCTGCAAAGATGTGATAAATGCCTCCATGTGCAGGAGACCAGAGGCCCACTCTGGTACCCATAGTGCCGGGAACAAGACAACAGCTCTGGTTCTCACCGTTGTGACAGCAAGGGAACCTGGGATGGGTGGGGGTCTGAAAGACTCCTACTTCAACCTGACAGGGGGACGAAGGGCAGACAGGTGCTGCTGGCAGGGGGAGCAGTATGTGCAGGGAGGGAGATATGCAAGGCCCACTTCGAGGAAAAGAATTTCATCTGTACAAATGGCTCAGTCTCTGGGATTTCAATTGCCTTCTGGTCAAGGTCCACAGGGAGAGAATTCCTTCCTTTGCTCAAGCTGTTTTCACACAGGAATAACTGCACATCAATGACGGACCCGGGGGTGTTTCCTTGGGTTGTACCTGGGGTCCCCACCCCAGGACTCTGATGGGTCCATTGGGGCACTACATGGAGGATGCTCTGGCAGGACAAAAAGAAGCGAATCAGTGACCTGGTGCTTAGTTCCATCCTCTCTGACTCTGTCAACTGCAGTCCCTCCCTGGGCCTCAGTTTCCCCATTTGCAGTCTCACACACAAGGAATGCTCTTTGAGGGCCCTGAGTGCTGAACCAAGCTGTGTGGCCCACACGCTCTTCTTTTCCCTCCCAGGGTCAATGCTGAGGTCACCACTGAAGCCTGGGACTGCTCTTACTCCCTGCTGAGGCTCTGAGACTATGGCCTTAGGCCAGGACAGGGACCCCAGACCAGACTCTGGAGCACTGTGGTGGCACAAGTTGTATACTGCACAACCCCAGAGTTGCCATTCACAACCTAGATAATCGTGCACAGGTAACTTCTGAAGCTTCTCGCCTTTCCTCACTGCCTCAGGGCTCCAGAGAGGAGCTGCTCATGGGCTCAATGGGGAAGGATCACGGTATGCATGGAATATACAGTATGAGATGACAAGGATGGGGGCACAGATGGAGGCTGCTTCTCCAGGCACCAACAACTTTTTTGTGAACCCATCAAGTGGCTAGAAAATGTTTGAAAGGGTGGTACAGGCTCATACCAACACACACGCCCTGCACACACACATAAGCATACACACACACACCTAAAATGCACACAGATGTAATATGAACACATATAAATTGTATGGACTATTACACAGCCATGAAAATAGCTACCAGATACGTGCAACAACGTGGATGAGTCTCACAGACACAATGTTGAATGAAAGGATCCAGACATAAAAGGGCATATGCTGTTTAAGTCCATCAATATGAAGTTCTGGAACAGACATTAATTTGGGATAGAAATCAAGACAGTGGTTGTCTGTGGAGAGCAGGTGAGCCAGTTACTGGGTGTCAAGAGACAGAACTTTGCTGTTAGAACAAGTGGCTGGATTTGGGATCACAGAACAGGCAGCACCTGGATCAGGATGAGGGCCTGTAGGGAGAAGGTCCCATGTCCACATGTTCTGCCCAGCAGAGAGTGGGTTTTATAGCTGAAGTTTGGAGGTGAGTGACTTGCCTGAGGCTGCAATGTCACTTTTAGCTGGCCACCACTGGGAGCCATCGCTCTGCTAGCAGAGCCGTCTGGGGCAGGCATAGAGGATTGGCTGAGGAGGAGGAAGCTGAACTGGTGACTGGAGGGGTAAATTGGGTGGGGATGACCTGGTATGTGGTGGGGCCCTCCTGGTGGCAGGCAAATGGCACATGACATCCAGACCCTCCCTATTCAGAGATGCTAATGAGGCTCTGGCCCTCCCAGGTACCCCTCAGCACAAACAGGTGCCCCCACTCCCACTTTAGCCCCTTAGAACTAGGCCCCACGTGCACTTCCCCCCTGGATCGGGTCAGCAAACTGAGGCTCGCGAGCCACATGCAGCTTTTTGGGTATGTACATGTAACTCTGAAGTAATATTGAAAATGAAAATAATTAATACTATTACTTGTTATATATTACTTTAAATTTTCCTTATTTGTAAAACTATATTTATGGATCTCGAATAATTTTTAAATTGTTGTGAGGGACAGGATTTGCTCTTCCGTCTCAAAAGTTTGCCGACCCCTGCCCTGGAAGAACATCTGAGCTCAGCCTCTGGGGCCAGGTGGGCAGGTGTTAAAGTGAACTTTGTTAACCAGCCTTGTGTTTGTGGGGTCAGGGAGCCCAGCTCCAACCAAGGAGGGGCCCTTGGGTCCCAGCCCTGAGAAAAGTGTCCTGAGTGACCATGAGACCCCAGTCCATCGTTACAATCACAGAGGGTGGGCTGGGCTGGGGTCATTTCTTGAACCTGATGCTCAACCTCAGAAGCAGAGTATTTCTCTGTCTGCCCAGCCAGCTGGCCCCTATGGAGCACTAGGAAAGTCCAGAGGGCTATGGCCTGTACCCAGCACCTAACCAAAGGCAGGGACAGTAAGGTGTGGCTTTTACTTATTCAATGGTTGGGTGCTTTCTCCGTGCCTGGCCCAGAAATGATAAATGCCACAGACCTACAAACCAAGTGGGCAGCAGAGAACAAGGGCAGTCAGAGGGGCCCTTATGGAGCTGACCTTCATGTTGGCCCTGAAACCTCCCAGAGAGTGAGAATGGCCTCTTGAAGACCAACTCTTTGGGTGTGAACCTGGCTCCACTGCTCCCTGATTCTGTGTCCTGGCCCAGGGAGATAACTTCTTTGTGCCTCAGTTTTCTCTTCTATAAAATGAGGCTGATGATCACAAAGCAGCGCATGAGGAATGAAGAAGAAACAGGGCAACAGAAAGAGGAAAAACATAAGTACAAGCTCTTTTTGCTTTTCACCTATCTGGGGACAAGCATCCCAGGTTGGGACAGCCTTGGGTCAGTGCTCTGTGAGCTGGGGTAGCAGAATATGGAAGGTCTGGGTGGCTGGACCACTTAGAGCCAGGGACATAGTCCAAACAGGAGAGGGATAGGCTGTGGCTGAGGTCTGCTGACTCCAGGTGTGGTGGGAGCAAGAAAGACCCATGAAATGGTTAATTTTTTCAGAAGATCACTCTGGTTGCCATATAGGAAGTGGCACAGTGAGGCCAATGTGGTGGCCAGGAAGAGAGGAAGGTATTGGGCCAGGTAGGCAAGTGGGGGTTTGGACGAGTTAGGAGGCATGTGCAGTTGGGCTGAGCAGGCACCCTGGCTGACCCTGTTGATTTTGGTATGAGCCCCTGAATGGATGGGGAGGACTGGGTGACATTTTAAGATGCCAACAAATGGCACTTCACTTTGGGAATCGGTTTGGCAGTTTCTTATAAAGTTAAACATACATTTACTGTAATATCAGGCCAGTGCACTCCTATGTGGTGTTCAAGAGAAATGAAAACTCATTTTTCTCACAAAAACCTGTAACTAGATGTTTACAACAGCTTTATGTGTAATTGTCAAAACCAGGAAGAGACAGAAATGCCCCTTGCCTGTAAGCAGGTGACCAGACTGTGGCCTGTCCCATGATGGAATCCTCTAGAGCAGGGGTTGGCAACCTGCAGCTCATGAGCCACATGCAGCTCTTTGGGTATGTACATGTGGCTCTGAGGTAAAATTGAAAATGAAAATAATTAACATTATTACTTGTAATATTACTTTAAATTTTCCTTATTTGTAAAAATATATTTATGGCTCTCGAATAATTTTTAAATTGTTGTGAGGGACAGGATTGGCTCTTACATCTCAAAAGTTTGCTGACCCCTGTTCTAGAGGAACGAGAAGGTATGGAAGTTGATCCATGGATGGATACAGTTCATCCCAAAGGCATGATGCGAGTAAAAGAAGCCAGACTCAGAAGGGTCCCCATTAATATGGCATTCTGGAAAAGCCAAAACTATTGGATGTCAAGTACATCAGCAATCACCAGGGCCCAGGGTGGAGGAGGCGGTGACTACAAAGGGACAGAAGGGGACTTCGGGTCGAGGGGGAGGGAGTGATGAAAACGTCTATATCCTGACCATAATGATGGTCACACAGATGTCCATTTTTTCAAGACTCCCAGGACTGTGCAACAATGGATAAATATAGGTCAATTATACCTCTTTTTTAAAAAGGGGGGAAAAAAAGCAGTAGTCAACAAAGCTTACATGTAGAGAGGTCAATGTGTCTGGATTTTGGAGGAGAGGTCAGGTCTGAAGGTTGAAACTGGGGAGTCACCAAGGTGTGAATCGAACTGAATGATCATGAGAAGTTAGAAATGACATGATAAAACAAAGGAGGTGGGAAAGATGTTGAGAATGACTGGGGCTTCTGCTGAGCAGACTAGGTACCAGGTGATACCATCCTGTGTCATCCCAAAGTAAGGAGAGGTGATGCTTCAGGGGCAAAATGGGTCCCAGAGACCTCAAGCAGAGGTCAAGACCCTCCAGGGCATCTGATCTTCTGAGAAGAGAAGATGAGGAGCAGGGGCTCCACTCCAGGCCCCTCCTCCCCCTACCCGCCGCAGAGTCCCTGAGACACTTTGAAAGTGACTAAAACCCAAGGATGGCCTATAATTTATTGTCCAAGTCTGGGCCTTTTTGCAAATGGAAGGAGGCATAATTAATAATAATTACCTAGGGAACATAGTGGTGAAATGGGACAGTCCAGCTGGATCCTCCCCTCAACTTCTTTTCTCCTCCTGCCACATCTATCCCATCCCTGCCAGGCCCCTCAAGGGACATAGACATGAGTATGAAAGGAGAGGACATTCGTATCACCTCAGCTTGGAGCCCCAGTCCAGCCCCTATGGTCCATCTGTACAATGGGATCATTGGTGTCAAAGAACTCAGAAGCCTCCATGGGCTTGGAGGTGCACAAGGAAGACTTCTTTAAGGTGCCATCACACAGAGGACAGGCACCAGGTGAGGTACTCACACATGTACCTCGACATACAGCATCTCATGTACTCACACAGCTAAACACAGTGTCTCTCACATGTAGCACTGAACAAAGTGCCACATGCATGTCAGTGAACATGGTTCATTGTACTTGCTCTAGCAACACACACACACACATACATACATATATGTGCACACACAGTGAAACCAGTGAACATGGTGTCTCAATCAAACACATCACTAAACAGTTCCTCAAACAGGGCGTTTTCCTCTGGGCCATTGGAGATAGGAGAACTCCCAATAGTGTAAGAGAAATAAAAACAGTGCGCTACAGGGCTGGCCAAGTGGCTCAGTTGGTTAAGAGCTGGCTCAGGATGCCAGAGAGCCCCGGTTCGGATCCCACATATGAGGGCCAGTGACACTGACCTCTACAGCTAAGATGCTGAACAACAGCTCAACTTGGAGCTGGGTCGATGGCGTAGGCTGCAGTGGGTTGCCATGGGCTACTGTGTGTAGCCAGCAGCCAGGGTGAGTGGCCCTCAAGCCGCCATGAGTGGCTGTCCAGAAGCCGGCGACTAATCTGCCTCGTCCAGGAAGAGCGCAATGATGGTGCCAACTTGGGCCAGTGAAGCAACATCCTCCACAACTAGACTGAAGAACAAAACGACAGCAACTTGTCTGTTCCCCTTCCCCCAACTCCCCAGCGCTGTTCCCATCCCCCAATTCCCCAATAAAAATCTTTAAAAACAACAACAACAAAAAACAGTGCGCTACAGTGTCACCTACTGAAAAACAAAACAAAGACTCTTCTTATAACCTGCTAAATAGAAAAGTGCCAGACATTATTTTAAAAAGCAGATTTCATTCTCATAAATGCCTAGGCATATAAATAATCTATCAAATATGATGAATAACTAAGGTAACAAGGCACTTCAGAAAGAAAATGAAAAATCTCCAGAAAATAAACTTGAAGACATGGCTATATGTGATTTAAATGACAGAAAATTCAAGCTTGCAGTTCTGAAAAAAACTCAATGAGACACAAGAAAACTCAGATAGGCAATTTAATGAACTCAAAAGTAAAATCCATGAACAAAAGGAGTACTTTACTGAAGAGCCTGAAACTTTAAAAGGACCAAATAGAAATTCTGGAGATGAAGAAATCAATAAAAGAGATGAAGAATTAACTAGCAAGTTTAGGAAATAGACCTGATTAGATAGAGGAAAGAATTCATGATGTCAAAGATAGAAATCTAGAAATGATGCAGATGGAAGAAGGGACAGATTTTGAGAATAAAAAAATAAATAAAAGAACTATCTGACTCCAACAGAAAGAGCAATATAAGAATAATGGGTATACTAGAAGAGAAGAGAGGGAGAAGGGAACAGAGAGCCTATTCAAATGGTCGGCAAGAACTTCCCAAACATATGGAAAGAATTGGATCCTCAAAATCAAGAAGCAAAGAGAACACATAATTATCTCAATCCAAAAAGTCTTTCTCCAAGACATTATATTAAAACTGTCAAAAATTAGTGACGAAGAAAGCAATCACAAGACAGTCAGGAAAAAGAAGATAGCTAACCTATAAAGAAAATTACATTAGATTATGATGAGATTTTGAAGCAGAAACCATACAAGCTAGGAGAGAATAGAGTTAAATATTCAAACTATTGAAAAAGAAATTACCAACCAAGAATAATATATCCAGAAAAATGATCCCTTAGATATGAAGGAAAAATAAATAATTTTTCAGACATACAGAAGCTGAGGGAATTTACCATCACAAGACCTGCATTACAGAAAGTAACTTAAGGGGGTTATTCTACCTGAAACAAAAAGAAAAAAGATACAAAACTATGAGTAAGATGACAATCAGACACAAAGAAGCAGGAAATTGCAACCCTTATTCAGAACATGGTACTATACACCTAAATATAAAATAAGGGTTAAAGGAGGTAAAAATATCTTTTAAAATCAAAGGAGAATGCAATAGCGACTGCAATTTGGAAATGAATTCACAGCATAAAGACGGATAATTTGTGACAACAAAAACATAAAAGTGGAGGGGATAAAGGTCTGAATTTGCATAGGGGAATGGAGATAATTTGCATTCAACAACAAAGAGAAGGACTACTGTATATATGAAACTTTCTCTTGCATAAACCTAATGTTAACCACAAAAAATTTTAGAACTGAGACACAGAACATAAAAAAAGAGGAAAGCATAGAATACCACCAAACTAATAACAGACAGAAACACCAGGGAAAAATAAACAATGGTGACACAGAGCAACAAGAAAACAAAAGATAAAATGGCTACGGGGGGCCGGCGAGTGGCTCAGTTGGTAAGAGTGTGAGCTCTGAACAAGAGGGCTGCTGGCTCAATTCCCACATGTGCCAGTAAGCTGCGCCCTCTACAGCTAATATTGTGAACAACAGCTCAACCTGGAGCTGGGCTGCCATGAATGGCCAGTGATGGCGCGGGCTGCAGTGGGCTGGCATGGACTGGTGTGAGCTGGCGTGAGCTACTATGAGTGGCTGGCAGCCAGCGTGAGTGGCCATCCAATGGCCGGCAACTGACTGCCTCAGCCGGGAAGAGCACAATGATAATACCAACATGGGCCAGTGAAGCAGCAACCTCCACAACTAGACTGAAGAACAAAAAGACAACAACTTGGCTGTTCCCCTTCCCCAATTCCCCAACACTCTTCCCCTCTCCCAATTCCCCAATAAAATCTTTTAAAAAATGGCTATAGAAAACCCTCATACATCAATAATCACCCTAGATGTAAACAGACTGAACTAACCAATGAAAAGGCACAGAGTAGCGGACTGGATAAAAAAACAAAATCCAACCATATGCTACCTTCAGGAGACACATATATACTCAAAAGTGAAAGGGTGGAAAATGATACTCCAGGCAAATAGCATCCTGAGCAAAAGCAGGTGTTGTCATACTTATCTGACAAAATAGATTTCAAGATAAAAAAGGTAACAAGAGACAAAGATGGACATTTTATAATGATAAAAGGGACAATACATCAAGAAGACATAATACTCGGGCTGGCCGAGTGGCTCAAGTGGTTAAAAGTTAGCTTAAGAGCACGAGCTCTGAGCAACAGAGCTGCTGGTTCCATTCCCACATGGGCCAGTGACGCTGTGCCTGAGCTGAGCTGAGCTGCCGCTGAGCTGCCAACAGGTGGAGGGATGGCTCAGCTGGTGAGAGCACATGCTCCTAACAACAAGACTGCCTGTTCGATGGGGGGCTATGCTCGCCTACAACTAAGACTGAACTCGGCACCTTGAGCTGAGCTGCCACCCAGATGCCTCAGTGGATAGAGTGTGTGCTCTTAAAAACAAGGCTGCTGGTTCGACTCCCACATGGGATGGTGGCTACACCCACCCGCAACTAAGATTGAACACAGCACCTTGAGCTTAGAGGCCACAAGCTGCCAGTGGGCAGTCAGAGGATGACTGGCGCCCTCCACAACTAAGATTGAAGAACAACAATTTGGCTGGTCCCTTCCCCAATTCCCCAACACTGTTCCCCTCCCCCAATTCCCCAATTAAGAAAAAAAGGAAGAAACAGAAAACCTGAACTAACCAATTACTAGTAATGAAATCAAATCAGTAATTAAAAAACTCCCAACAAACAAAAGTCCTGGACCAGATGGTTTCACAGGTGAATTTTACCAAATATTCAAATAAGAATTAATGCCTATTCTTCTCAACTGCCTATTCCAAAAAAATTAGGAAAAAGAAAAGCTCCCAAGTTCATTTTTATGAGGTCATCATTACCCTGATTTCAAAACAGACAGACATTACACAAAAAGACACTTATAGGCCAGTATCCATGATGAACCTTGATGCAAAATCCTTCAACAAAGTATTAACAAGCCGGATTCAGCAATACATGAAAAAGATCATACCCCATGACCAAGTGTGATTTATTCCTGGGATGCAAGTTTGGTTCAATATCCACAAATCAATTACCATAATACACCACATAAAACAAAATGAAAGATAAAAATCAAATCAATAGATGCAGAAGATTTTGACAAAATCCAGCATTGATTTATGATAAAAACTCTCAGCAAAGTTGGAATAGAGGGAACATATCTCAACATAATTAAAATGTTGTATGACAAACCTACAGCTAGCATCATTCTCAACAGGGAAAAGCTAAAAGCATTCTCCTTGAGATCAGGAATAAAAGAAGGATGCCCTGTTTCACCACTTTTATTCAACATAGTATTCTAACTCCTGGCCACACTAATCAGACAAGAAAATGAAATAAAAGGCATCCAAATGTGAAAGGAAGAAATAAAACTGTCATTATTTGTAGATGGCATGATACTATAGAGAGAGAACCTGAATGATTCCACCAAAAAAACTTTTAGAACTAATAAATTATTCAGTAAAGTAGCAGGATACAAAGTTAATACTCAGAAATTGTTTGCATTTTATTACACCAATAATGAACTGTCAGAAAGAGTAATTAAGGTAGCAATCCCCTTTACAATTACATTTTTGTAAAAAGATAAGATACTTAGGAATAAATTTAATCAGAGTTAAAAGACCTGTATTTGGAAAACTATCAGACACTGAAGAAAGAAATGAAAATAGATACAAATAAATGAAAGTTTATATCATACTTATGGATAGGAAGAATTACCATCATTAAAATTCCATACTACCCAAAGCAATCTAGGTAGTCAATGCAATCCCTATCAAATACCAATGGAATTTTTCACAGAAATGCAACAAATAATATTAAAATTTATATGGAACCACAAAAGACCCTGAATAGCCACAGCATTTTTGAGAAAGAAGAATAAAATTGGAGGTATCAGGCTATCTGATATCAAACTATTCTAAAAGGCTATAGTAATCAAAACAACAGGATATTGGCATAAAAATAGACACATAGATGAATGAAACAGAATAGAGAGCCAAGAAATAAACCCACGGCTATATGGCTATATGGTTATTTAATCCACGACCATATAGGAGGTAAAAATATACAATTGGGGGAATGACAGTCTCTTAAATAAATGGTGTTGGGAAAACTAGACAGATACATGCAAAAAATGAAACTAGACCACCTTCTTACACCATATACAAGAATAAACACAAAATTGATTAAAGACTTAAATGTAAGACCCGAAACCATAAAACTTGTAGAAGAAAATATAGGCAGTAACTCTATGACATTACCCTTAGTCGTATTTTTTTCTGATATATCTTCTCGGGCAAGGTCAATAACATAAAAAAAACCAAATGGGGTACTTACGGTAAGATGGCAGAATAGACAGACACTATGCCAACTGCCTCCCAGGATCACACAAAAATTACAAATACTTTATACAACATTCAACCTTGGAAGTCCCCTGAACACTAGATGAACAGAATCTCTAAACAAAGGACTTAAAGAGGAGGCCACTTTGGGTTTGGTAGGAGGAGTGGAAACGAGAGAGGGCAAACCCCATGAGAAACACCTCAGCAGTGGAGAGTCTTCTCTGGTTGGGGGAGAGACCCTCCAGCCCCACACCGAACTCATCAGCCCAGAGTTACTTTGCTGGGAAGAGGAGTTCCACGACAGCTGGCAGTAGAAATTTGTAAGGACTCTCTTTGCTCAACTCAATGAGGTGGAGGGTGGCTAGAGAACCAGTTGAGCCAGCACACAGACTCACTCACTGGTGAGCAATCACCCTGTCCCTGGTGGAGGCAGAAGCTCTGTGAGTGGGGCCCAGGAGCCTGCGGGGAAGGACTGAACTGACCACGTTTGGTGCGGGAACTAGAGGTTTTGGGACCATTGTTCCCCTGGTGTGGAGCTTGCACATGAGTAGAATACAGGAGGGTGCCATTTTTCAGGGTTGGGCCCTCCCACAGAAAGTCAGGTCCAGAACTGCATTGGTCTGGTGCAATTGGCACAGGAGTGCGTGTGTGCATGCCCAGGCAAGAGGCCTTGGATCCCCACCCTTCGCACTGCTTGTGCTGTGTAACCAGAGAAACGCCTGAAACCTCCGGCTCCAACAGGCTACTCATTGAGATGCAGGAATGCGCGAGCCGAGCCATTTTAGGTCCCCACTCTCTGCACTGCATGTGCAGAGTTGCCAGGCTGGCAATTAGCTGTCAGGATGCTCTGCCTGATCTGCAAGCAGCTGATTGGGACCGGCTGAGGCTGGGAGTTTTCCTTGGAATGTTGGGCCGGGAGCTATGCGCCTGCGTGATCCGACCGGGGCATTCCTGGTGCGTTTGTGCAGACTGGTTGCCGGTGCAGGAGTGCAGCTGCTCTAACTTGGTGGGGGCCACTGACCACACCCTGTGGTGCCTTGGGGGGCCTGCCCCGCCCACTTAGAGCTGTGTTGCCAGGGCCACCCTGAGCCCCTGGTGCCTGGACCCCACTTCCGCAGGCCACAGAGGGTTCTTTGCAGCAGCAGACAGTCTGCAACTAATTGCGGGAAGCTCACTGCAAGCCTGAGAGAGAGGCCGGCGCATCACGTGTTGAGCCCTTCCCCGCAACATAGCTGGTGCTGAGTCGCCCAGAGACTGTATTGCTGAGCAAGTGGTCTGCAGATTAAAGCGGGTGGAGTACCTTTTTTTTTAATCTCTTTTTTCCTCTTTCTTTCCTTCTTTTTTTCTTTATTATTTTTTTTCTTTTCTTCCTCTTTCATCTTTTTGTTCCTTTTCCTTCTTTCATTTGTTTTGTTTTTGTTGTTTCTCAGACTTGTTTATCTGGATGTTGCTTTGGTCAATGTTTTTCTGTCTTGTTCTCCTGTTTTTGTGTTTGTGTTTGTGTCTCTTTTATATACTTTTGTTTCTCCTGTCTTATTTTTGCTTATTGAGTTTCTGTGGGAATATATTTGTTTTTTGGTGGTGTTGGGTTGCCTTGCTTTGTTTTTGTTTTATGAAGTGGACATGGACCTAGCACTGGTCCAGGAGCTAAGACTACACTGAATTTGTAGAAACCACTGACCACAGCCTTTACGCACCTGTAACACCACCTCACCCACCTACAGTTGCATTGCCAGGGGCAATCAGGGTGATTGGCCCCACCTGCACAAACTTTGGAGAAGGTTTTTTACAACAGAAGGTGGTCCGCAGAGCCCTGGGGTCATCTTTGTGGCGTTCAGTGACCATGAACCTGCACCACAGCCACTCAGGAGCAGCTTTTATGAATCATTGAGCGCAAGTTGGAGGCTAGCTGTAGTGCCCTTGGGATGCTATCCAAGCGGGTCACAGGCCAGGTATTGGCGTAAGACCTGAATTTGCATTAACGTTTTAGAAACTACCAATCATGTTGCATAACTCACTTGAACTCCATCCTGCCAAGCTAGTGCCACATTGCAAAGGCACCCTCAACACCGGGTCAAAAAGCAAGACACACCCCTAAAGAGCCTCTTTCAATAGCTGGGCCTTGCCAGCATTTGACAGGTGGCAACAGGCCTAGGGGGCCCCGGGCCTTTTCCTAAACTGCCTCAGGACCAATATAGAAGGCAGCCAGCTTCAGTTCACACAGAGACCATCCCTACATGACCCCAGGTCCAGCATGGAGAGCAGCCAACTGCGTACAGCCTTGAGGCACCTACCAGATAACTATGGACTGGAAACAGGTCTGAAACAACTGTGAGTGGGAGCCCCCCCACCACAAGAGACACCAGAACCAATACACCCAGAGGCCAGTGTTAGATAAAACCAGGGTACTACCTGGTTGAACCTACAAGTGGCACTCTCTAAGGACATTTTCCTCAGGCACAAAAACCCACAGTGGCCAAGCCTCCTCTGAGGAGGTCAACCTCCACACAGCATTTCATACACTGTGAACAGAGCCATATCTCCCAGCTAATCAGTCTGAGGGTCAATCCCACCCTCTGACAAGCCAAAAGCAATTGAAGAGCAACTTCAACAGTGACACCTCTGGAACACATGGGACAGGAGAATACAAAGACTGTACAATCTGAATATAAAGGACACATACTACAAGACCACCCAGCAATGACTGAGAGGCATAAGTGATCTATCTAATAATACTTCAAAGCAACCACAGAATGACAGCCAGAATGAAAAAAACAAAGAAACATGTCCCAAGTAAAAGATCAGAAGAAACCTCTAGAAATGGAACTAAATGAAACAGAGGTATCCAACCTTTTATAGACAGAGTTTAGAACACTGATGATAAGAATGTTTAAGGAACTTAGTGAGGACATAAAGAAGGATAGAAAAATCATAAAAACAACCAGCTAGAACTAAAGAATACAATAACTGAAATGAAGAACACACTCAAAGGAATCATCAGTAAATTAGGTGAAGGCGAAGACTGGATCAGCAATTTAGAAGACAAAATAGCAGAAATCACCCAGTTGGAACAACAAAAAGAAAAAAAGAATAAAAAACAATGAAAGTAGTTTAAGAGACCTGTGGGACAAAAAGCACAACAACATTTGCATCATAGGAATACCAGAAGGAGAAGACAAGAAGCAAGGGATTGAGAATGTATTTTAAGAAATAATGGGGCCGGCCGAGTGGCGCGATGGTTAAGAACTCGCTTGGGATGCCAGAGGGCCCCGGTTCAGATCCCACATATGAGGGCCAGTGACACTG
>NW_017731614.1:122601-123696 GCF_001890085.2 Hipposideros armiger | reverse complement strand
TGAACCAAGAAGAAACAGAAACTCTGAACAGACTGATTACTACCAAAGAAATTGAGTCAGTAATCAACAAGCTTCCAACAAACAAAAGTCCTGGATCAGATGGCTTCACAGGTGAAGTTTACAAAACATTCAAAAAAGAATTAATACCTATTCTCCTCAAACTATACCAAAAAATACAGAAGGAGAGAAGGCTCCCAAGCACATTTTATGAGGCCACTATTACTCAGATCCCAAAATCAGACAAATATATTACAAAAAAAATTAATTTCAGGCCGATACCCCTAATGAACATGGGTGTAAAAATCCTCAACAAAATGCTAGCAAACCAAATTCAGCATCACATTAAAAAGATCGTACACCACGATCAAGTGGGATTCATTCCTGGTATGCAAGGTTGGTTCAATATCTGCAAATCAATTAATGTAATACATCACATTAACAAAATGAAAAATAAAAATCATATGATCATATCAATAGATGCAGAAAAAGAATTTGACAAAATTCAGCAGTCATTTATGATAAAAACTCCTAGCAAAGTGGGAATAGAGGGATCATATCTCAACATAATAAAGGCCATATATGATAAGCCCACAGCAAACATCATACTCAATGGGGAAAATCTAAAAGCTTTCCCCTTAAGATAAGAAACAAGACAAGGCTGCCCACTTTTACCACTTCTATTCAACATAATTCTGGAAGTTCTGGCCACAGCAATCAGACAGGAAAATTAAATAAAAGGCATCAAAATTGGAAAGGAGGAAGGCTCCAGCAAAAAACTGTTAGAACTGATAAATGGATTTAGTAAGGTAGCAGGATACAAAATTAATATTCAGAAATCAGTTGCATTTGTATACACCAATAATAGATTATCAGAAGAAGAAATTAGGAGAGCCAGCAGAGTGGCACGTTGGTTAAGAGCTGGCTTGGGATGCCAGAGGGCCCTGGTTCGGATCCCACATATGAGAGCCAATGACACTGCCCTCTACAGCTAAGATGCTGAACAACAGCTCAACCTGGAGCTGGGCTGCCATGAGTCTCTGGCGACGGCAGGTGGGTTGCCATGGGCTACCGTGTGTAGCCAGCAGCCAGCATGAG
>NW_017731614.1:120901-122187 GCF_001890085.2 Hipposideros armiger | reverse complement strand
TTTAAAAAAAAAGAAAGAATGACTGAAAACTTCCCTAAAATGGTGAAGGAAATCAACATACAAGCCCAAAAAGTGAAGAGAGTTCCAAACAAGCTGAACCCAAACAGGTCCACACCAAGACACTTCATAGTTAAAATGGCAAAGGTTAAAGACAAAGACAGAATCCTAAAAGCAGCAAGAGAAAGACAGCAGGTTACATACAAAGGAACTCCTATAGGACTAACAGATGACTTTTTTACAGAAACTCTGCAGGCCAAAAGGGAGTGACAGGAAATATTCAAAGTCATGCAAAATAAAGGCCTACAACCAAGATTGCTCTACCCAGCATGGCTATCACTTAAAAATGAAGGACAGATAAAGAGCTTCTCAGAAAAGAATAAGCTTAAGGAATACATTACCACCAAGCCAGCATTGCACGGAATGCTAAAAGGGCTTTACTAAACAGAAGAAAGGGGAAAACAAGGTAACCAAGGAAGACCAGAAATACAAATAACAAAATGGCAATAAATATGCACCTATCAATAATCACTTTAAATGTGAATGGGCTAAATGCTCCAATCAAAAGATGTAGAGTGGCTGAGTGGATAAGAAAACAGGACCCATGCATATGTTGTTTACAAGAGATGCATCTCAGATCAAAAGACACAAACAGACTGAAAGTAAAGGGATGGAAAAAGATATTTCATGCAACAGGAAATGAGAAAAAAGCGGGAGTAGCAATACTTATTTCAAACAAAATAGACTTTAAAATGAAGGCTACAATAAAAGACAAAGAAGGGCACTACATAATAATAAAGGGATCCATTAAAAAAGAGGACATAACCCTAGTAAACATCTGTGCTCCCAACATGGGAGCTCCTAAATATATAAAATATTGACCAACATAAAGACAGAGATCAACAGTAACACTATCGTAGTAGGGGACTTCAACACCCCATTGTCACCAGTGGACAGATCCTCCAGACAGAAAATCAACATGGAAACAGCAGCCTTAAATGACACTTTAGACAAGCTGGATTTAATTGATATTTTTGAGCATTTCACCCCAAAGCAACAGAATATACATTCTTCTCAATTGCACATGGAACATTTTCCAAGATAGTCCACATGTTAGGACACAAAACCAGTCTCAATAAATTTAAGAAGATTGAAATCATATCAAGCATCTTCTCTAACCACAATGCTATAAAACTAGAAATCAGTTATAAAAAGAAAACTGGAAAACACACAAACACATGGAGTCTGAATAACATGCTACTAAATAGCGACTGGGTCAAAACTGAGAT
>NW_017731614.1:117935-119171 GCF_001890085.2 Hipposideros armiger | reverse complement strand
AATGATGGTGCCAACTTGGGCCAGTGAAGCAATGTCCTCCACAACTAGACTGAAGAACAAAAGGATAGCAACTTGTCTGTTCCTCTTCCCCTAATTCCCCAATAAAAATCTTAAAAAAAAAAAGAAGAAGAAATCAGGAAATCAATCCATTTACAATTGCTTCAAAAACAATAAAATATCTAGGAATAAATTTAACCAAAGGAGTAAAAGACCTGTACTCGGAAAATTATAAGACACTGAAGAGAGAAATCAAAGAAGATACAAAAAAATAAATGGAAATACACACCATGTTCATGGATAGGAAGAATATAGTTAAAATGTCAATACTACCCAAGGCAATATATAGATTCAATGCAATTCCTATCAAACTACCAAGGACATTTTTCTCAGAAACAAAACATACAATCCTAAAATTTATATAGAACCATGAAAGACCCCAAATAGCCATACAATCTTGATAAATAAAAACAAAGTGGGAGGTATCATGCTAACCAACATCAAATCACACTACAAGGCTCTAGTAATCAAAACAGTATGGTACTGGGTCGGCCTAGTGGCGCGTTGGCTTGGGACTCCAGCTCTG
Organism: Hipposideros armiger; assembly: GCF_001890085.2. Classification (NCBI taxonomy): domain Eukaryota; kingdom Metazoa; phylum Chordata; class Mammalia; order Chiroptera; family Hipposideridae; genus Hipposideros; species Hipposideros armiger. The sequence continues at coordinate 118,588 of NW_017731614.1, read as the reverse complement.
AGCATCAGGACCCCGGTTCAGATCCCACATGTGGGCCAGTGACACTGCACTCTCTACAGCTAAGATGGTGAACAACAACTCGACCTGGAGTGGGGCTGCCATGAGTCACTGGCAATGGCGTAGGCTGTAGTGGGGCTGGCGGGCAGCTGGTGTGCACTTTCGTGAGCTGCTGTGAGCTGCCGTGAGTGGCCGTGCAATGGCCGGCAAGCGACTGCCTCACCCAGAAAAAGTGCAATGTTAATACCAATATGGGTCAGTGAAGCAACTTCCTCCACAACTAGACTGAAGAACAAAAAGAGCAGCAACTTACCTGTTCCTCTTCCCCAATCCCCCAACTTTGTTTCCCTCCCCCAATTCCTCAATAAAATCTTAAAAAAAAAAGTATGGTACTGGCATAAAAACAGACACATAGATCAATGAAACAGACTATAGAGGCCAGAAATAAACCCATCCATATATGGTCATTTAATCTATGACAATGGAAGCAAGAAATTATATTGGAATAAAGATAGTCTTTTATTTTATTAAATAAATAAATGGTGCTGGGAAAATTGGACTGACATGTGCAAAAAAATGAAAATGGACCACATACTTACACCATATACAAGAACAAATTCAAAATGGATTAAAGACTTAAATGTAAGACCTGAAAC
>NW_017731614.1:103877-117560 GCF_001890085.2 Hipposideros armiger | reverse complement strand
CAACTCAACACCAAAAAAACAAACAACCCAATTAAAAAATGGGCAGAGGATATGAAGAGACATTTCTCTAAAGAGGACATACAGATGGCCAACAGGATATGAAAAAATGTTCAGCCTCACTAAGCATTAGGGAAATGCAAATAAAAAACACAATTAGATACCACCTTACCCCGGTCAGAATGGCTATCATCAAGAAGTCAACAAACAAGTGCTGGCGAGGTTATGAGGAAAAGGGATCCCTGGTGCACTGTTGGTGGGACTGCAGACTGGTGCAGCCACTGTGGAAATCAGTATGGAGGTATCTCAAAAAACTGGAAATGGAACTACCATATGACCCAGGAATTCCACTCTTGGGTATCTATCCAGAGAAAGCCAAGATGCTAACTTGAAACAATATATGTACCCCTATGTTTATCACAGCACTACTTACAATAGCCAAGACTTGGAGACAACCAAAATGCCCATCAGTAGATGACTGGATTAAGAAACTGTGGTACATTTATACAATGGAGTATTAACCCGCTATAAGGAGAATGAAATTGTACCATTTGCAACAATATGGATGGACCTAGAGAACATTATGTTAAGTGAAATAAGTCAGTCAGAGAAAGACAAATACCATATGATCTGACTTATATGTGGAATCTAAAAAACTAAATGAATGGGCAAAGTAAACAGAAATAGTCTCAGAGGTATAGAGGAAAAACTGATGGTTGCTAGTTGGGAGGGGGATGGGGATGAGTGAGAAAGAGAGGGGATTAGACAACATAAATAGGTAACTACAATATTGCCACATGGATATGAAAGATGGTTCGGGGAATATAATTAACAAAGTTGTAAATATTTTGTAGGGTGTCAGATGGTCACATGTCTTGTTAGGGAGACCACTTCATTGATGGGGTAGAGGCTTAATCACTGCACTATACACGTGAAGCTGATGTTATATAATATTGTATGTCAACTATAATTGAATATATATATATATATATAGTCATGGGATGTGGAGTATAGTGTGGGAGTGGAGTCAACAGAATTGTAATAAATATGTATGATATTGGGAGAGAGGAGTGGGGTGGAGGATTGGGGGAGGGGGGTATATAAATATATATATAGATAGATAGATAGATCTGTTATGAGGGATTAATTATATATATATATAATTAATCCCTCATAACAGATCTATTTGTTGGGCCCTATTCTCCAGGTCAAAGAAGCATCTTTGTTTTCAGTAATTTTGACACAAAATGAAGTTATACCTGGCCCTCTAGTGGTATTTCTTGGGACCCATTCAAGGGACTGATGATAGAAGGGCCTAAGAAAATTGTAACTGAATACAACTTCTTTCATTGGTCTGCTCCTTTCATTTTGAAATGTGGGTGATTGCCACCTACTAACATCCTTTCTTCTTCTAGGACAAATTTCCCCTCCAGGAGCTTATGAAAAAACAGCTAACCTGCTTTTAGTGTCAGCATAAAATGAAAATATCAACTAAAGTTAAAACTACAAGGAAATTGGAAGAAAAGTTGGAAAAATGAACAAAGATTTAATGAAAAGTACAACACATTGGAGTCTATTGGGGGTGTAATTGTAATTGGTCATGTTTTTCCTGTAACTGATGAATTCAATTAAGCATTACTTTATTGAAAATTTTGACATCTGGGTCCAAAGTAAAATTGGTCTATAATTGTCATAATTACTTTACTTTGTTTTGGAGGCAAGGTTATATATACTGGACTTGTTGAATGGGTGGAATAGCTTTCTTACTTTTTGTCTTCAACTTGGAAACAGTGTGTTAAATGTTTGAGGTGTGGATGGAAAAGGGGCCACATGTTAAACCTGACAAGCTCAGGAGACTGAAAATAACCACATAAAATGGCATGAACACAAAAATTCCTAGCTAAGGTGGGCCATGGCAGGAAGTCACATCTTTAGACTGAACCATCCTTGACAAAGGTCAATCTTTACCTTAAGAGAGCCTATTATCTTTTGCACCTAAAATGACATCCTTGGATTGTCAGTAATCCCTTTTTCTAGACCAGAGCAGGAAACTACAGATCCCTCATTGTTATTCTTGTTCCCTGATTACCATCTCTATGTGCTGTAAAAAGCAAACTATTAACTATCCTGTACCCATCTATGTAAAAGTACCTGTCTCTCCAATTGACTTTTATCCAATCCCAGAGATTCCAACCATTGCTTTCTCCCACCCCCTTAATCTACCACCAATTGATTTCATGTAACCCTCCTCTGATTCTACATATAAAATAAGCTGCAAACCATCATTTTGTGGAGCATTTTCTCAGTCAGTTGAGATTTTGCTTCCCAGCAATTGTCATCAGTTTGGCTCAACTAAACTCTTAAGTTTTCTCTTAGACTGGATGTTTTTTCATCAACAGAGGATTGCAAGGGAGAGACAGCAAAGTGGCAGGAGGAAACTTTTGGGGATGATGGATATGTTCACTACCTTGAATGTGGTGATGGTTGCAGGGATATAAACATGAGCTAAAACTCAACAAACTGTAGATTTTAAATATGTGAAGTTTATTGTATGTCAATTATAGCTCAATAAAACTTAAGTCTGGGCTCTGTACTTGGGCTCCAAAATGTGGCAGCAGTGCCCTGACTTCCCATGCCAACTGGACCCTGGGAAAGAACCATGCTTTGCCCACTGTCATTGCCTGAGAAAAGAACACCAGAAAGTGTTACCATGGGAAATACATTAAGATCATTAGAATGTCAAAAAGGACAATTGAGACTATCTCCTGTACAATGGATCTTAATGTGCTCCTTCACAGTATTTCACACATTCCAAGATTCCTCTTGCTAATGACTTCAAAATTGGTTTGAAAGTGAAGCATGTTACCTTTACAGTGTTGCTTCAGCATGTATTGCCACAGTTGTTGCAATTATGATGCCAGATTACAATTAACACTGAATGGTAGTGACAATAGGAATGATTTTAGGAGACTTGTAAATTCCGTGGACACAGTCTGTTGGGGGCACATGGGGGAAGGGAAAAGAGGGCTTTATTTCAGCCTTCCCTGGGGTTCCAGATAAATGTGTCATCATGGCTAATGTTCCTCTTATGAACTCGAAATGGATCTGAAGTCACAACTTCGACATTCTTTAAAAAGGAATTATTGGGCCAGCCGAGTGGCGCATTGGTTAAGAGCTGGCTTGGGATGCCAGAGGGCCCCAGTTCAGATCCCACATATGAGGGCCAATGACACTGCCCTCCACAGCTAAGATGCTGAACAACAGCTCAACCTGGAGCTGGGCTGCTGTGAGTCGCTGGCAACGGCGTAGGCTGCAGCCCCAGCTGCAGTGGGTTGCCATGGGCTACCATGTGTAGCTAGCAGCCAGCATGAGCAGCCAGCAGCTGCTGTGAGCGGCCATCCAGAGGCCGGCAACTGATCTGCCTCACCCGGGAAGAGCGCAATGATGGTGCCAACTTGGGCCAGTGAAGCAACGTCCTCCACAACTAGACTGAAGAACAAAACGACAGCAACTTCTCTGTTCCCCTTCCCCCAATTCCCCAATAAAATTCCCCTTCCCCCAATTCCCCAATAAAAATCTTTAAAAAAACAACAAAGGAATTACTAAAGTCAACCTTAAATAATTTAAGGTGAGAATGAAGCTTGAAGCAATAAACAGAAAGAACCCTTATTTGATCTGTACTGCAACTACTGGAAGTGTTAAAGAAAATAAAATTTAAATTACATTTGAGGCTAGAGAGAAAGGAGCTTTTGATTATTTTATTATAATGCTATAAGTACAATTCTTGAGATATTTCCTAGTTGGGTAATGTCATTTGACAGACGTCTTACAACTATCAGGAAATAGTGTTGTCATTATAAAAAGTATAACAAAAACACAATCTCCTCCCAAAGTGACTGAGTGTGCATTGTGGTCTCCATAGAAGACCACTCCCAACCACAGTACATAAAGCAGGATCATTTAAACCACCTAGCCTGACTTCAGTCCTCAAGGAGGGCAGTTCTTAAAAACGTTTTTCCTGACCAAAGGGGGAAAAAATCAGCATTCATACTTTATAAAGGCCTACAGTTAGGAAATAGGGTAAGAATGTTCCTGGTTTGTGTTCCCCAACATCTACCTTGTGTAAAGTTACTAGACAGAGCTGCTGGCTTTCCATTTGGCAAAGGATGACATTGCTGAGACAACCACTGCAGTGATGTCTGCAGTCTATCTCTGGAAACAAACAGGAAACTCCAGTGCTCACGGGGATCAGAAAAGAACCCCATAGCTGCCCACATTTGCTGGCTGAACCCCAGGGGTGGGGAGCACTGGCAGACCACACACACCTGTGTGGATTTTGCCCTCTAAGCTGGACCGTTCATGGATTCTTCTCTAGAAAAGAAGTTCCTCCCTAGAGGAGACACGGCTGCTGCCTCCTCTGGAGGGGGAAAATACTCTCTCTATCTTACTTCAGTGAATAACACTTTCTCAATAAAAAATGACAAAAGTAAATCAGCAAAAGACATATCAGGAAACAGAAGTGCCAGTAACATTCTCAGAAGCCTCCCCCTCATGCTATTTCTCTCTCCCCTGAGCACCCCACACAGAACTATGTACACAGATGCAGACGTACATCTGCATCTTGGGGAAAATGACATGCCTGAAGAGCAAAGGCTTTCTGAAAACCCACTAATGCAACCAATTTAACTCTCTAAGCCCTGCTGGAGAAATTCCATAAACTCTTACTTATAGGAATTCTTTTCAGCCTGTGTCAGCTACATCAAGTTCATCTCCAGTTCTGAGTAAATTATCATTGGTGTCTACTAAGGACAGTTTTCTGAGGTCAGTGAAATCCACACTCAGAGGAGAATCAAAGTCCCAGGTGAATATCTGGACCTGACTTCAGTGTACTGAAACAAGGTTGCACCAGGACCCCCACACTGGCCTATGGATGAAGTGATACAATTTGTGAAAGAGGCAGCTCCTTAGACTTTGGTGCTACTTGAAAAGCTCTTCCATAAACATGAAATTGATGAAGGTTCTGCTATGACTGAGAGGTTAATATGATGATGAAATATATGAGACTGCAGCTAAGGCCAGCATTAAAGGACTTACAATCAAAAGACTTGACAATCAAGAACTTGATGTCCCTTCAGACTGTACATACTTCTCAGGTATACTGATGTCTTCATAAATGAAAAGTGTGTTTCTTTCCATTAACAGTTTTTCTTTGGCAGAAGCTTCACCTGAAAATTGCAAGACTAACATTATAATATACTTCTCTAAAAACTACTAAAAGTATGAGTCTTAGTATACTCAAATTGATAGTTCTATGTATCTTCTAATTTTTTAACTGTGCAGTTTACAAATACACTTTATTCAGAAAACTGGAAAAAGTTTTTTTGACTTTGGTAAATACTTACATATAGAACAGCTAAACCCCAAAGAGTAAAATGTCAGGAATTAACCATTTCTATAAACAAGTCCACAAAAATGTTACCTTAGAAGAACACTTACAGTGTAACTAAATCATGGTTTCTCAACCTGACACTGTTGACATTTGGGGCCAGGTAACTCTTTGTCATGGGGACTTTTCTGAGCCTGGAAGGTTGTTTAGCAGCATCCCTGGCCTCCATGTATCAGATGCCAGTAGTGCTTTCCCTCCTCCTCAGTTGTGAAAACCAAAAATATTTCCAGACAAATGTCCCTTAGGGGAACATGTGGCACAAGCTGTGTACTTGTGCACAGGAGGACATCCCTAAAATGTGTGTCATTTGAGGGTTTGTCAGCTGTAATCCAACATTGTATAATCTGTATGCATTTATGATTTGTTTATAATTTACTGGTTTTATAATCATTCTGATTTTTAATGAAGACAATATAAATATACACATATTTGGTAAGCTACATTAAGTAAATGTGTATGGCAAAGTGCTAAAACCATAGTGAAATTTGTGGAAAAGTACTGATTAATGAAGTCATGAATGAAACTGGTGCTTAGGTAACATTTACTTACCAAACAAATTGTTTTTAAAAAGAATTCTTTGAGAGTTTTTAATTAAAAGGCTGACAGAAGCGGATGTTCAGTGTTATATGCATAGAGACATTAAAGCTTTTGGAGGCTTCATGCAGAATTTCTCATCAAGTTGCTAAGAGTAAACATTTATAGTTGTTGAGTGATTAGCTTTAAAAGACTGCATTGGGAATGTTTGCTTAGAAACTTTGGGTGAAACAGGACTCAAGGACCATTTTCCAATCTGATGTGTTTAGGAATTGGCTATTAAGATATAAGACCAACTCATAGACTATATAAAGCTATCTATTTTGCATTACAATTTGACAACTGCACAGATAGTGCTACCAATGACAATATTTTTTAGTATTATGTAATTTGAACATGAAAGTGAAAAGAACATTTTTTTCAGCTTTATTACCGACAAACACAACTAACTCTGAATTGAATAAAACTATGGATTGATTTTATTGTTACAAATGTGCTTTGAAATTTCAGTTTTGAGTAGGAGTGCTCTGATGGCACAACTGCAGTGAGAGAAAAACATTTTGGAAGGGTTACCCAGATTGAGAGCTTGCAATTGGCCATAATCAGTTTACAACTTCCTTCATGGAGAAAAGTTTCACTATGATATATGTCAGTGGAACTGACAAGTGTGTTTTGTGATGCAGCAAAATCTAATGTAGTAAATTTAAGGTTATTCCTTTTATAATGTAATAATATGGGAATTCAGGCATAACTGGTACCACATGCTGAATTAGGATCTTTATGGATTGGAAAAGTTGTGTCAAAATGTCTGAACTACAAGACAAATTAAATTCTTCATGTTTCTACAAAATAAGAAACTTGTTTGGTTCCAATTTTTTAAAGTTTAAGCTGGATATTCAGTCTTGATTTTTTGTCTATTATCGTCAATATCTTTAATGTTTATATTTTCATTGGCAGAAGCATGGCAACATGGTTTGCCAAGGAATATATGACTAAAGGGCAAAAACTAAAGTTAGAAGTTCAGAAGAACAGTTTTACAGGTTCTTGGCATGTTCCACAATTTAACAATGACTATCAATTAAGTAGGCGGTTATCTTAATATTGCTAATCTGAAAGTTGTACACATTTTATGAATTTGACAGAATGCTTTAAATTTTATTTTTTGTTAACAGAAAATCTATATGTAGGAAATCATGGCTGCCTTTTATTGAAAGGTAATTTTCAGAAAAGGTAATTGAAATGTAACTATAAATCTACAAGATAAGTTGTGGAACTAGCTGTTGATGGATTGAAAATGAATATTGAAAATATAGCATCACTTGTTTTATTTGTGGTCAAAGTTAACAATGAATTACCTTGAATTTGTTGAAATTACTATAAAATCTCTTCTTACACTGAAATCAATGTAGCTATATGAGACTAGATTCTCGAATTAATTTTTAAAACAAAACAGAAGTAATTTAGATAAACCTTACCACCTAGGAGTGTCATAAACCCTAAAATTATATTAGATAAATTAACAAGAAGTGAGCACAATTATGGAATTGTTATAACTATAATAAGTTATAATTATATATATATATATATATATTAAGTTATAACTATAATAAGGATTGTCCATATTAATCACCTATATACATACTTTCAATATATGTGTATTGACTTTTAAATACTTTTTTCTGTTATATTTATTCTATTGATCATTAATAAAATGCAGTTTCATTGTGCTGTGTTTAATTTTAAAAACTGGGTTTGTATTATGTCTTGTTTTTTGTTTCAGCTTTCTAGTAGATAATTTTTATAGTATTTAACAAAAATATCAGCCCACAATGGATAGAAAAATTTTTTAAAATCTGATCCTACACCATAAACAACTGAGAAGTTGAGAGACAAATTGTTTAAAATTACCTCTCACACAAATCTCCTCCATGGTCTTTTTATTTAGGTCAAGTTTTCATCTGTGTTTGTTACTAGACACCTTGCATTAATCTTCTGACCACCTCAAAAGATATTTACATGTTGATAGGGCTCTCTCATAGGTAAAAAGGGTATTGAAGGCTCAGGGAAATGAAACTATAATAAAACGTCTATAGAGTTGATTATTAGGAACAGCAAATCTCTGTTCGACTGAGAAGAAACATAGTTCAACATCTTGCCCAAATTCAGAGTTGTTTATATAATATACTGAGAATCAAAGAAATATCGCCTTTAGGTTCCATCATGCAGCACTGAGAAAATAGGCTTTGGAGTCAATCTGCATAAATTCAAGCCTTGATTCTGCTCCTACCTACTGTAGGACCTTGGGCAAATTACTTAAGTTCTCTGAACCACAGCAGCCATACTCTTCAGTTGTAAATAACAGTAATACCTACCACATAAAGTTGATGTGAGAATTAAATGAGATTGCTTATGCAAAGCCCCTTAATAGCACTGGGAGGGGAGTCAATAATTATTAGTTCTTGTCACCACTGCTGTGTAAAGCACTTTCACCTGCTGCTGTCAAATTCAATCTCTGCCATAGTTTATGAGGTAGCAAGGAGAATGTTCTTATCAGCAGTTTAGAAATGAGGAAATACAGGCTTGGGGAATGAAATGACCAACTCAAAACCAGAGAGACTTCTCATTTCCAAAGCCATGCTCTTTCTACTATAAAGCTCAAGCCTTCCTGGCAAATTACTGCCTAGTTCCAGGGATGGGGTGTTTACCACTGCTCTGGCAGCCGAACCCTTACCTTCAATCAAGTCTAAATTGGCCTCCCTGTAGCTTCCATCTGTTGGTGTCAGCCGTGCCCTGTGAAGCAAGAGAAAAAAGTTACATGATGTCCTGGGTTCCAGAAGGGAGCCCACCTGGCCCCAAACTCCACATTAAACATCTGGAGCCTCCCCACAAGGGGCCATAGCTCAGACCCCCACCATTCTAAACTGCCCTCATCTAAAGATTATAAACCTGGGCTTCCTTTTGCTGCCCACAGCCTGTGCTCTCCTTTCCTGTGTCTCAGAGGAACTCCAGTTAGAAAGAGATAATCATAGGGCCTCTATTAATTGTCCCAGGTGAGCTTGGGCCATTCCAGTGCTGCATTACTAACGGCCCACACCCCCTTACCCTCTTGGTTGACTTATTGCCCTAAGCCCACTCTAGATAAAAGAATTATTTTACTCCATTTTCCAATTTATTAGAAGATATCATGAAAGGATGGCACCTGGCTTCACTAGAAATACTCTGTCCAGCCAGCATGAGCGGCCTGCAGCTGGTGTGAGCTGCCAAGAGCCGCTGTGAGCTGCTGTCCAGAGGCCCGTGACCTATCTGCCTCACCCAGGAAAACCACAATGATAATACCAACATGGGCCAGTGAAGCGACGTCCTCCACAACTAGACTGAAGAACAAAAGAACAGCAACTTGTCTATTCCCCTTCCCCAATTTTCCAACGCTGTTCCCCTCCCCCAATTCCCCAATAAAATCTTAAAAAAATACTCGCTGTCTCTTCAGCAATCACTTTCTGCATCTCTGTGTGACAACCCATTATTCCCAGCTTCTCTCCCTCACCTCTTCTGCCTGTGAGACCAGGCCTCTCTCTTTACCGAATGACCACATTGGAGCAGAAGCTCATTTCAGCCTGGGATGGCCGCAGACGTCTGCTTTCTGCAGAGCTGAACACAGCCTTCATATGAAGACTCAGACCCATTGTCTGAGACCACACTACCCAACCCTCCAATCCTTCCCAACTGCCATGCCAACTGCCACCAACTGTTCCAAGTAAAGTCACAGCTGACCCCGCCCCCGCCGGGCCCTCTCCACTGCTTCCAGACACTGGCTTCTGCGGCTCGTTGGTTGATCCCGCTGACTCCACCCAACAGCCACACCCATCACCAGTCTGGTCTTGCTCCCTGAGGCATTATTTAACAGGTAGGAGAAACTGGAACCAACAGGAAGTAGCCTGGGACCTGGGTAAAAATAGGTGACAATATTTTCCTAACCAAACCATTAGAACTTATGGATAAGTACAAAGGAATTTATGTGAATAACGTTACTAAAGATTTATAATTTAAACAATTGAAGAAAAACCGGTATTTATGGTAGCTATAGTATAGGAAAGATCATATAGGAAAGATCAAAGGCTAGAGGAAATAGCCTTTCCCATCCCTTGATGTCTGTCATCATCTCCCCATTTCCGGAAATCTACAAGTTGTACTTTTTTTCTCTCTGAACAAGGCTTGATTAGGAAATAAAAAAATATATTAATAGCTTTTGTGTCTTAAAGCAGGAGGGGAATTGAATATTTTATATTTTTCATAGTGTCAACTAAGTTATTACTCCATTGAAGTTCCTCCCTCCTTCCTTCTAACAAAATGTAAACACCTTTGGCTGTTTCCTAAGACCAAGAGCATGGTTATTCCCTTACCTAACTTAGTGGCTCATGGAGTTTTTCTCATCTTTTCCTTCAATCTTATAATGTCTAATGAAGTAGAACTTAGTATACTATATTATTAATAATCCCAAAGATGTTAGACTCTCAAAAATTTAAAAATTTTTAAACTTTTTGTTATATCCAGGCTTTGTCACTTATTCGATGAAGTACAACCAAATTGGGGAGGGCAATTATTTTAATGGGTCTACCGATTTAATGTTTATTTATTTATTTATTTATTTATTTTTTATTGTTAGTTTCAGGTGTACAGAACAATGCAATAGTTACCCTTTTCACCCTCACAAAGTAACAACCCCCCTCCCCCCATCCACTGCCCTCCCACCCTCGATATCATGCTTATCTATTACAATTCCATTGAATCCGTTCCCGCACTCTACTCCGTGTCCCGAGGTTATATGTATATATAATTATAGTTGACATACAGTATTGTTCAACATCAGTTTCAGAAATACAATGCGGTGGTCAGGCCTCTACATCAACTATGAAGTGGACTCCCCAAAAGGGCATTGGTCCATCTGGCCCCCTAAGAAATGCTTACAACGTTATTGATTGTATTCCTCGGACTGTCTTTTTCTATTCCTGAGGCCATATTGCAATTACCAATTTGTATTGTCTCATCCCTTCCCCTCTCCTTCATCCCCGATTTAATGTTTTTTTAACAAATCAGTTTTTATTTGCATGGCTAATTATCGTTTGTATTCTTTAGAATGTGTATTTTTAAAATTAAATTTATTGGAGTGACTTTGGATAGTAAAATTAAATAGGTTTCAAGTGTGCATTTCTATAATACATCATCAATATAGCACATCATGTGCTCACCACCCAGAGTCAATTCTCTTTCCATCACTATACAAGGTCTGACAATTAAGTTCACAAACTTGTTGCAATGATGTTGCTAACCTTTTTTGATATCAGAGGGATTATTTTTTATGAATTTGTACCAAATGGACAAACAGTTAATCAAGTTTACTATTTGGAAGTGCTGAAAAGGCTGTGTGCATGGAAAAGTTAGACAAAATGACCTAAACTTTTCGCCAGCAATCCATGGCTCTTGCATCAACGACAATGCACCGGCTCGCACGGCACTGTTTGTGAGGGAGTTTTTAGCCAGTAAACAAATAACTGTATTGGAACACCCTCCCAACTCACCTGATCTAGTCCCCAATGTCTTCTTTCTTTACCTAAAAATGAAGGAAATATTGAAAGTACGACATTTGGATTCAGGACATCAAGAGTTATACGATGACAACTCTGATGGCCATTCCAGAAAAAGAGTTCCTAAATTGCTTTGAAGGGTGGACTAGGCACTGGTGTCAGTGCATAGCTTCTCAAGGGGAGTACTTCGAAGGTGACTGTAGTGACATTCAGCAATAAGGTATGTAGCACTTTTTCTAGGATTAGTTGTTGAACCAAATTGTCAGAACTCATATATATTACATTTTAGTATCCCTTTGTTACCAGGAGTCTTGGTTTTTCTTGCTGATGCAGTGAACAATCAAAGATCAGCAATCTGACTAATAAGCAAACAGGGTTTATTAGTGATACATTCTCAGGGAAGAAAACTGGCCTAGTCAAGGTGGGGGAGAGGGAGAAAGAGAGAGAGAGGGGAGAGAGGGAGAGAGGGAGAGAGAGAGAGAAGTGGAGAGAGGAAGAGGGAGAGATCATGAGTGCCAGAGAGCTCAAGAGCCCTTGTCCCAAGGCCTTACAGTTTGCTGGGTTGGGTGAGGGGGTTACATAATTGATTTGGCATGCTGTTCCATGGGAGGGCATGACCTCCTAAAATGGGTGGAGGTCTGTTGACTCAGATCCTTATCTTGTTCCAGACCACATCTTGTCATGTGTTGTTGTAAAAACAGATATGTGGTTTGAGGTGATGTAGGATATCTGATATCTCTGATTGTGTGTACCAGGATCATGGTCTCACAGAAGCAAAGAATGGAGGCACGGACCAGAAAGGTAAGGTTTGCAAAAAAGGACAGTTTATTAAAGCAGAAAGAGTTACAGCCCTCAAAGTGAGAGGGTGTACCAGAAACTGAGATGCACACTAGCTAAGGTGAAAAGCTTTTGCTTTTTATACTTTTTCTAGCATATCTGGGGAGAAAATCTGGTGCCTACTGGTACAGATTTATCAGATTTACTCTGTTGCTTAGCCTGGAGGAGGTTTTCTCAAAGCAGCCTTAATTGCCCCAGAGTGCAAGTGATGTCTGTTCTGGCAGGAGTGTGTTATCTCAAGGCTGGGGCTTTCAAGGCTGAGACTGAGGCTTTGAAGACATTATTGTCTTCTGCTCACTCTACCAGGGAATTCCTGACCTCCTGATGTCAGACTAACTAACGTGTTTCAGAGGCAGTTAATAAAAAATCTAGTTATGAGCCTTTTCTGTAGGCACTATGGACCCCCCTTCCCCCCATCCTCCTTCTCCTACATTTTCTAACTTCTACCTAACACCTTTAACAGGCTCTAAGCTTTTGTTGCATAGGGAATAAAAGCTGCAACACTGCCAGTTCCCTTCACCAGTCACTCCAACAACATCTAAACATAAAACAAGTGTAACAAATGACAACAGCACAAACAGAAATACAAAGTTCCACACCATTCAAGAGAGTTGATGACAGTTTCTTTAAGGTTCAGTTGAAGAGGGAGTAAGCTTCTAAAATGAGATTCATTTCCTTCCTCTCTATTTTATAATGTTTGTGGTTTTAATCCATATTTCTTTGTGACATCCTGCTGGGCATGGACAGCCTCACAGATTAAATATTGATGAGCCCCTTCAGGGATTCCTGACTTCATTTTAAATGAAGTTTGCTTTATTTTCATAGGTTATTGGCTTGTAGTTTTCTTCTATTGTCTTTGTCTGTCTTTGATATTAGATATTTGATATTGTCTTTCTTTGATATTGATTCTGGCCTTGTAGAATGAGTTAGGAACTATTCTCTCCTGTTCTATTTTTTAAACCATGTGGTTGATTACAGGAACAGTAGAAACACGAAGAACACAACGGACACTGGCCAGAACGAATGATTCCTCAAAGGAATCATTTCGAATTATTATAATCAGATATATTGAATCTATTGTTATTTAAGAAGCACTCATTAAGACTGGAGAAAAGCATAATGTTCTCTAGGTCCATCCATATGTTACAGATGGTAAGATTTCATTCTTCTTTTTTTTTTTAAAGTTTAAAGACTGAAATAATTTTATTTTTAAAGATTTTTATTGGGGAATTGGGGGGATGGGAACAGTGCTGGGGAATTGGGGGGATGGGAACAGTGCTGGGGAAT